>NC_016523.1:302060-502664 GCF_000236905.1 Tetrapisispora phaffii CBS 4417
ATATATATATAGTTATAATATGAGCTTATTATATATTAAATATATGCTATTTTAATGTTATGTTTAAATTTACTTACAATTTTTTATATTCCAGTGAGCCTTCTAGTTTCTTAACTTCTGCTACCTTTCTAACAGCCTTCATTAAATCTTCTGGAATTATATGATTACGGTCTTCTCTGATAGCAAAGAAACCAGCTTCAGTTACACAGTTACGGATATCCGCACCATTGAAACCATCACTCATCTTGACAGCAGCTTCAAAATCGAACTCACCAATCTTCTTAACCTTTTCAGTATGAATTTTGAAAATTTCCAATCTACCTGCTTCATTTGGTAGAGGAATTTCTATCTTTCTATCTAGTCTACCAGGTCTTAATAAAGCTGGATCTAATGTATCTGGTCTGTTAGTGGCCATAATGATTTTAGTTTGACCTAAGTTTTCGAAACCATCCATTTGTGTTAATAATTCCATTAAAGTACGTTGAATTTCACGATCAGCTGATGTACCTTCGCTGAATCTACGACCACCGATGGCGTCTACTTCATCCATAAAGATGATACAAGGTTCATGATCTTTTGCATATGCAAACATTTCTCTAATAATACGGGCGGACTCACCGATATATTTATCGACAATCCCTGAAGCTGGAGAAAAAATGAAATTAGCACCGATTGTAGCTGCAACTGCTTTTGCCAATAAAGTTTTACCAGTGCCTGGTGGACCATATAATAACACACCTTTTGGTGGTTTAATGCCTACTCTTTGGAAAATTTCAGGATTTTTCAGTGGTAATTCTATGACTTCTCTTAATTCTCTGATTTGTTCTGTTAGACCACCAATACCATCAAAAGATATTTCACCTTGTTCAAAACTGGTCATATTATAAACCAATGGATCTGTTTCACGAGGTAAGATTCTCATGATAGTTAATGTCGTTATATCTAGAGTAACTCTGACACCCTTTTTAAGTTTCGAACGATCAATTGAATTTCTCACACCTACTATGTAACGAGGACCTGATGAGGCCTTAACAATATATTTCTCATCTGATAAATCTTTCATCACTTCACCAATCAATTGACCAATACTTTGCAAGGCTTTAATATCATCTTCAGTTTTATCGAAAGTCTTCTCCAAATCTTTAATATTTTGACGTCTTTGTTTTAGTTGATCATCATATCGCCTATGCTCTAACAATTTTCTTTTAAAATCATCAAGTGCTTTATTACGTGCCTCCACAACGGGATCAACTACTTCGACTTCAATATCTTCTTCTTCGGCATCCTCTTCTTCCTCACCTTCTGCTTTACCTTCTTCTACATGCTGTTCAGCAAACTCTCCAGCATTATCACCGTTTCTCTCTTCATTGTTCTCGTTATCCTTAGCATCATTACCTTCATCTTGGAAAGCACTCATCAAAGGGTCATTTTCCGCACTCATCTTTTAATCCTATCTGTCACCGTAATATCAATATAATGTAAACAGCTACTATTAACTGTAACTCTATTACTACTAAAAAAACCGTTTCGCAAATAAAACAAAATGCAACAACTTCATTCCTTATAAAATCAATTGTCCTTATATACTTTTGCCACCCAAGTAATAGATTATAGGTTCTTTATTTTATTATTTCTCAAGATTTCAAATCAAAGTTATTAATTCCGGGTAAACCACGTGACGCAAAATATTCTCACATTTCAAAAAATTTTCAAAATTTCATAAAAATCGATGAGCTTTATAATGGATGTACTACTTGTTAACATGAAATAAAATCAAACCTTTATTAAATGTTGAATTGATATACTTAATATATATGTATATAATAAGCTTTAAGGCGTTGTGAAGGAGATATTTTCTTGTTCTGTTGTTGTTCCCCTGCAACATTTGTTAAAATAACATAAAAAACACCGAGAAATAATGAATTTACAAGCCTTTATATTCTGTGGTAAAGGTAACCATTTGTCTCCTATTGTTGATCAACATTTTGAGCATCGTAGCACTCCTAAGGCTTTGTTACCAATTGGTAATAGGCCAATGATTGAGTATGTCATTGATTGGTGTGACCAAGCCAATTTTAAAGAAATTAATATTGTTGCTCAAGTAGATGAGATTGAACAGATTAAAGAAGGTTTGACTACTTTTTTAGAACTAAGAGAAAAACAATTTGAAGCGTTATCTAAAGTGTTGACTCAAAGTTATCACACAAACCATTTGCATAAACCAATTGTGATTAATTTCATTTCATCAAAATGTAACAACACAGGTGAAAAATTAACAAAAGAATTATTACCAAGAATTACTAATGATTTTGTTTTATTACCTTGTGATTTTGTTACTGATGTGCCTCCACAAATATTATATGATCATTTTTTGAATATGGATGATAATAATTTAGCAATGTCTGTCTATTATAATAATCAAATTGAAAATAGTGACAGAAGACATATGGGTAAACAGTTTTTCACTGTTTATTCAAATAATGATGATTTATCAGAGAGATCTGTTCTATTAGATATTTATTCAAAGGAAAATGTTGCAAAAACAAAATATTTACAAATTAGAAATCATATGCTATGGAGATATCCAAATGCTACTGTCTCCACTAAATTATTAAATTCGTTCATTTATTACTGTTCCTATGATTTGGTTAAATTACTAAGGGACGATAAATCAACTGATAGAAATGATAATTCAAGTGATGAAGAATCAATGGAAATTGATCTAACCGAAATAAAGCCAAGTTATTTTAAGAGAAAAAATAAATTGATCAAAGATACAATAAATTCCAACAAATCATTAGCAAAAGTTTTTAGAGATCTAGCAAGACGTTCATGGCAACATGAAGAAAAAAGAAGTACAGTCGCTATTTTCATTTTACCTGAAGTAACATCATTTTACAGAGCTAATAATTTGAATTCATTCATGGAAGCAAATAGATTCATCTTGAAAATTAAAGCTCAAAGTTTTTCTAAACAAGGTAAAACTGCACCAACTGCATCAGTTATTGGTATTGACTCTATTGTGGGCCAAGACTGTACCATCTTAGAGAAGACTAATATCAAAATGTCGGCCATTGGTGATGGATGTAAAATTGGTAAGCGTTGTCGGATAGTTGGTTCCATTATATTATCAAATGTCACGATTGAAGATGATGTTACTCTAGAAAATGTTATTATTGGTGAACATGCCAAAATTTCAATTAAAAGTAAATTGACAAATTGTGATGTTGAAGAACACTATGTTGTTCCAAGTAGAAGTGTACTGAAAGGTGAAGTTTTGAGCCGTTCTGAAGGCAATTCTGATGTTGAAGCAAGCAGTAACGCGGCAGAAAGTACAACCGACGATGATGAAACGGATGAAGAAACAGATGAATATTATGATGATGAAGAATTTGATGATGATGATGGATTATTTGAACGTTAAATATATTTTATTATGTCAAAACCTAACGGATATATAAAAAGAAATAATTTTATACATATATGTACTTATCATTTTATTAGTGTATAATTATAAAATAACCACACTCAAGATAAAGCACTCTTATCAAACTTAACTAAAGGGTAAACTTCTTTACAGTCACAACGTTACGCTGCAAATTGAATGATAATCTCCTTTATAGTCTATAAAATTATACTATACTCTTCAAAAAATATTATTTGTTAAGATATTGACATGAATTAAATAGAATTAAGAATTTATATATATAGACAAGCTCGGTATCAAAATAGACGCAGAAGGGATAATTAGACGATATAACCTATTCTAACCGTTTTTGGTGCTTGGGGACATTTTGATCATCATTTTTATCATTATTTAGGAGCCAATCCCAGCGTCCTTTCTTATGTACTATAGCTAATATCAATACGGCAGGCAGATGGATAATACTACCCCAAAATGTTTTCCTAGAATAAGCGCTTGCTATAGCCATACTTTTGTTGAATGCAATCTTATCTTTCATGATCTCAGCAGAATATGTTATTCTCTGTTGCATATAGAATTTATATGCCCAGAATGACATCCAGCCATTAGCAATGGCTGAATCTAATTGATAATACCAATCGGTGACACCATAATAGGAAAGTCCAAAACATAAAGGAAACATCAGTAAAGAATATCTCAATGATACTCTAGCATTCAACAAAGGATTTTTCCAGGCCGTCATAACGTAGCCTGCATTTTTATATTCATTTTTTATGTTATGGCTCAACGTGTTGAAATGAGGGAATTGCCATGCATATAATAAACCAGCAAGGCACCATGCCGCCGGATGCGTCAGTGGGCTTGCTGCGGCCCAACCCATTAATGGGGGTATGGCTCCGACTAGTGCACCAACCCATGTGTTAATGATATGTTTTCTCTTCAGTGAGGTATAAGCCCAAGAATATAGAGCAATATTTGAAAATCCTAAGAAAGCAACAGTTGGATTAACCCCAACATTCAATATCCCGACACCGGCGACACCGATTACCGTTGCAAATTTGAATGCTTGATTTGGTGTCACGATGCCTTGAACCACTGGTCTAGCTTGAGTACGTATCATCTGTCTATCAAAATCTGGTTCCCTACCCATGTTAATTGCATTTGCTGCACCAGAGCAGAACGTGGTGCCTATTGTTAGGCATGCTAATTGAGACATAGATGCAGAATATGGTGATAGTGCATATGAACAGATTGCGCTTAACATGACCAGCATAGTTAATCGTGGTTTTGTAAGTTGAATATATGGATTGATTATATTTTTCTTGATATGAGTCAAATCGTATTTATTTACAGTATTATTTTGTTTTCTCAACCTTCTCTCCTTAAGTTCAATATTACTAATTGGTTTAACATTGAAAGGTAATTTTGAATTATCAGGATCTTTGGTTTCTGATGGATCTACGCTGACATCAGAAGTACATCTTATTGCTTTAACAGCGGCCTCGACAATATCGTCAACATCTTTATCTACATGTAACAGATTTGGTCTAAATTCAACGGGGGCTGTATTCAACTTTTCAGATTCAACTCTGATACGGTTTTTAAAACTCAAAGAACGAATTTGATACTGTTTAATATTTAAATGTTTCTCATTACGAAACAATTGTCTATTGAAAGTATAAAGGTACCTGACAATAACTTGCTGTGGTAAGATATTCCTTCCGTAAGACATATTCAAAGTTGATATTCTAATGTTTTCTTCGTTTTGAAGATCACTTTGTGAATATATTTACAAATTAGATTATGTCGATAGAAGGTTATCAATTTCCAGAGAATGCTCTGTGTATTTTATCTTTCAATTAGTGCTAATGAGATTCAAACTTGTTGTAACAAAATGTAATTGCATATGTTCAACCTATAAAGAATATATATGATTTCACTGATGCTAATAACAACCAATTTGTATACTCTTCTCTTTCTCTTTTTCTAAAAAGCTTTCTGTAGATCGCATATCTATATTGCATGAACTTCGTTGCTTTTTCAATATTATTTTCAATATTATTATTAAAAAGGTATCGGGTTTACTATGTATCTAGTTGATAAGGTAGAAGAAGAATTGTGTTTTAAAGATGATAGATGCATTTTAAAAGATCTATTGATTAATCTATGGGGAACTGAGTAGTATCCAGAGGCTATGTATATAGAAGTTTATGATAATATTATATTAATAAATGTAAATTTATTCTGAGATGTATTAGACAATGAATAATATTTAACAATATGGGGAGTGTATTAGTTTTATTTATCAGAAGTTGGTTTGGAGTTTTCTGTTTCCTTTCTGTTGTTTTCTTCAGAATTCTCATCTCCTTCTTTATGTTCCTCTTCATCGCCAGTCTTCTTTTCAGTAGATGATAATTTCTCATGCATTTTTTGGTTCTGTATTTTATTTTCAATCAAATTATCGAATGCAATGATGGATCTTACTAAGTTACTAATATATATGATCATTAATTCATCATTTGTCTTCACAGTCAATGCCTTTTGTAAGCTGTTTGAAGATCTGATCACTTCAGCCTTGTTTGCTGAAGTAGCAGACAATTCATCATCATCAGGAGATCCTAAATTTGGTAATAAGTTAAAGACGTCTTGTAATTTTCCTAAGATAGTGTGATTTATGGGTAATTCATTATTTGAGACTTTTGTCAAGTAGTTTGTAATATGTTGTAGTTTTTGTTGTAAACCTTTCAAGGATCTCAATTGAGCAGTCAATCTGATAGACAAGCCACCTGCAGCTTGATCTCTTACATCTTTTAATAAATGTTCTACACCGATCTCTTCTGCTTCTTCTGCTTCGATTGAACATGGCAAATGGATAAAAGTTCTTTCCGTGGAGCTACCATCGTCCTTGACTTGTTCTACTGAGATGTATGCATTCGTTGCTAACCCGACACCTTCTTGTTTGACATCTACAATCAAAAGCAATGGATTAGAGGTGGTTGAATAAGAACCAGTATTACTGTTGAAAATATTGTAGGATGTATATTTCTTAAAGATTTCATTAATTTTCAAATCTGATGCCTTCAGTTTTGGACCACTATGGTACCAACCAACGATTTTTTCCTTTGCATTAATTTTTTTACACATATCATTCATATTTTCGATATAATTATGATCCAAAAACCATACATCCGAATTCTTCTCATCTTCTTCAAAAGGTAACGCAAACGAGTTTGTGACATGTATGGTAGACTTCGAAGTACTTCCTAAGATAACACCAACTACTCTTTTCCCTTCTGGAGTATTTGTTCTCTTATAATGATCTAAAACAGATAGTAACACCAATGGCGCTACTGTGATATTCTCTTGTGACACCGACATATTCTATTGAACTTAAAAAAAGAATGACTCCTGCAATTATAGGTTCTAATGGTATATAATAGCTTGCTCAGTGACTCGCTTCAATTCAAGTTGTGACAATTCAATCCGGCAGGAAACAAAACAACACAACTCCTTTATAGAGTATATAATTAACAACTTCTATATATATATTTAACTTGTGACTACTATCATCTTATTTTGCCACCCATTAGAGTTCGGGAAAACAGCTTTATGGCGGGAAGAAAATTGAGAGCCGGGTAAGGTTGCTTAATTATGGTCAAAAAGTTTCAACCACATTAAGATACCAGAGACCATTAAGCTCATCGCAACTATATTTATTTGTAATCAATTCTAATTATGATATAAAGGTGCATGATTGTGTATTAATTTGATTTTTGAGGGGGTCGTATATTGATGAGCAGAGCAGCTAATGTACTGAGCACATAAATATAGGGTAAGAACCATGTCGTTTGCTCAAATTGTTATCGGTCCACCTGGGTCTGGGAAATCTACTTATTGTAACGGTTGTTCTCAATTTTTTAATGCAATTGGAAGACATGTTCAGGTTGTCAATATGGATCCTGCCAATGATAGACTAAGTTACCCTTGTTCTGTTGATATTAGAGACTTTATCACGGTGGAGGAGATCATGCAAGAACAAGAACTGGGACCAAATGGTGGTTTAATGTATGCCGTGGAGTCCCTACAGGCCTCGATGGATCTGTTCGTATTACAAGTTAAAGCATTGGTTCAAGAGGAAAAGGCTTACGTTGTGTTTGATTGTCCTGGGCAAGTCGAACTGTTCACTCATCATTCGTCATTATTTAAGATTTTTAAAAGATTAGAGAAAGAACTGAACATGAGGTTTACTGTGGTCAACCTGATCGACTGTTACTATTTAACTTCACCTTCCCAGTATATATCTGTTGTTCTGCTGGCATTGAGATCGATGTTGATGATGGATTTGCCTCAGATCAATGTGTTTTCAAAGATTGATATGGTGAAATCATACGGTGAATTACCTTTTAGGCTGGATTATTACACGGAAGTACAAGAACTAGAATACTTGTTGCCATACATTGATAAGGAGTCGAATAGTGTTTTGGGGAAAAGGTACAGCAAGTTGACAGAAACAATCAGCGAATTAATCACCGATTTCAATTTGGTTTCCTTCGAAGTCTTATGTGTGGATGATAAGCAAAGTATGATACACTTACAGAGTGTGGTAGACAAAGCCAACGGGTATATATTTGGTTCCTCGGAGGTTGGTGGGGATACAGTGTGGGCTGAGGCAACTAGACAAGGTGCTACGTTGCAAAACTCAATTGATATACAAGAAAGATGGATAGATAATAAAGAAAAATATGATAAGGAAGCAGAAGAGTTGGAGGAAAGATTACGGAAAGAATCGGAGTTCAATGACAAAGAAGTACCACTCACAGAGGATGATGAATGGGAATCTGCGTTGAAAGATTGGGAAGAAAAACAAGGTACGGACTTCGTAAGATGAGAAAAGTATCATTGATGTCTCTCATACTCAACATCCTCCTCCTGTCAACAAACATGCATAATTATTTTAACAGGCGCACTCACACCAAAGCTATCATAGAAATAGATATAGATACGAATATATATACCATCCATTCATATATAGTTTCAATTAAGTAATGAATCATTATTGAGCGTGAATGCTTGTATGTCTCAGTATTTATGTATGGTTTTTCTAATCACCAATAACGACAGCATAAAAATTTTTGTTAGACGCCCAAATTTTAAGCTCATCTCATCTCATCTCATCGCAATAGACATTTTAAAGACCTCTCAAAATATTTGGTAACTTGTTCATTATAAAATTCCAAGTTGTAATTCATATTGTTCAAGAAGTTTACATTCGTGAATGTCTCAATTGGGTATCGCAAAACAGAGTTAGAACTATGTCTGGGAGAGGCGAATTCAAGAAGAGAGGTAGAAGTCAATTGAGAACAATACAGCGTTCCAAGTATGCTAAGAAAAGAAATAGTGGCAGGAATTATGATACTAACACAAAACATAATGATGAATCTAAACCTGCTGATGCTCTTGTAAGTGGTGAAGAAGCCGAGAGTGAGAGTGACGATGCTAAAGATGAAGAAGATGTGGGTAAGAAGAGAAACCAGGTCTATGGTGCTTTGTTGACTATTTTGAAATCAGAACATCCAGAAAAGAAGAAGCAGAAGAAGAAGTTTAACCAGGAAAAAGAGGATGCTTACAATGCTTCAGATGATGAGTATAATGTTTCCGATAAACAAGAAATTGAAAATGGTCTTGAAGACCAACAAGATGACAACGAAGATGAAAACGAAAATGATATGGAGAATATGGAGAATGATGATGAATCCGATGATGATACCGATCTATTTGATATTCATTTTAATCAAGTTCCTGAAAATGTTGTAGACAAAATTAGTAATGGTTTTGATAACAAAAAAATCAAATATGTCTCAAAGAAGATTCAGTTACCGCATCATGAGAAAGATTTCTTCATTTATTCTAAGCCAATAGTAGATGATGGAAATAAACACAAAGTTGAATCACCTATCAAAAAGTCATCATTAGATTCCTATTTTATTAAAAAGAGACTTGAGATTACTAACAATTTATTGGATGGGAAAGACAATTTAACCAAATTGCAAAAATCTTTGGTAGATCCAATGTTCCAATATGTAGATATACTTCACGAATATGAAAATTATGGTTCTGATGAGCAAGAGTACAGAGAATTATATACTCTCCATATATTAAACCATTTGTATAAAACTAGAGATAAGGTTTTAAAGGACAATCAACGTTTACAAGAAAATAATGAATCGGAGTTCTTGGATCAAGGTTTTACTAGACCAAAAGTTTTAATTGTGGTGCCAACAAGAGATACTGCATATAATGTTGTTGAAACGATCATTAGAAAATCCGGCCTAGACCAAGTCGAGAAGAAAGGTAAATTTAAGAGTCAGTTCTTTGAAGACTCGTTGCCACCTTCGTCGAAGCCTAAATCTTTTCAAAGTATTTTCAAGGGTAATACCAATGATTTTTTTGTACTTGGTCTTAAATTTACCAGAAAAGCTTTAAAGCTGTACAGTAACTTTTATCAGTCAGACGTAATTATATGTTCTCCTTTGGGTTTACATATGATAACTGAAAATACAGATAAAAAGAAGAAACAAGATGATTTTTTGTCGTCAATTGAAATTACTATTTTAGATCAATTACACAGTATGGAATATCAAAACATAAGTCATATCATGAATATATTTGAACATTTAAATAAAATTCCAAGAGAGCAACATGATGCAGATTTCAGTAGAATTAGAATGTGGTATATTAATGACCAAGCACGCTTATTTAGACAAACAATGATATTCACAAAATATGTGTCCCCTACAGCAAATGCAATGATTAATGGTAAGTGTAGAAATATTGCAGGTAGATGGAGAAACAAAATTCAACTTACTTCAGAAGAATCAAGCTTAGGTAAGTTAGGTCTAAAAATTAGACAAATTTTCCAAAGATTTGATTTAGTTGGTGGGACTTTGGCAGATGAACCTGATTTTAGATTTAAATTTTTTGTTAGCGTTGTAATGAATAGCATATTAAAATCTACAGGGTATGAGGATGGTATTCTAGTTTACATACCTAACTATAGTGATTATATGAGGGTCAGGAATTATATGAAAGAAAAGACGACGTTATTATTTGGTGATATTAATGAATATTCTGATCAAAGAGAATTAAACTCAAATAGATCTCTTTTCCAACAAGGGCGTGTTAAAGTATTATTATATACAGAAAGATTACATCATTATAGAAGATATGAAATCAAAGGTGTTAAAAGTGTAATCTTTTATGGTCCACCAACAAATCCAGAATTTTATAACGAAGTTGTCAGATTTATTGGTAAAAATGCATTCTTGGGTAATGTTGATATTAATATAGCAACAGTTAGAATGGTTTATTCTAAGTTAGATTCATTGTCATTAGAGAGGATAGTCGGGACCCAGAGAGCAGCAGTACTCTCTCGTGCGGAGAACGAAGTCTACGAATTTAAATAGATATTTCCTGGTATATATCATTAATACTATATAATTCTAATAAAGTTATATGCATTGTAATTATCTAAGTCATTCACTTTAAGAAATGTATTTACGTAGACTTAGTGTGTTACACCTATTCATTGGATGTTGAAGTGCTGTCTTTTTCTTTATCAGTGTCAGTACAATCAGATATTTGATTTATGTAACCTTCTACATTGCACAACATGATGCTATCAAATATCAATGCTTCCTTTCCGATAAAATCGAAATGTCCAACCAATACCTCCAAATCTTGATGAACGCTTTCAGTAATACTATTATACTGCTCCGGATAGATAATGGCATCGGAAGATTCAGGTAATATTTTATAACAAACATTTTTAATTAAAGTTGATTTCAAAGCTTTTCCAAAAACTTCTGAAAGATCTTCCTCGGTGATACCTGGTGATATTTTTTTAATAAAAAATCCATTCGTATCATTACTAGATTTTACAATTACTTCCTTCGGTTCATAATTGATATATTTTCTTTGACTGGTAGATTCAAAGTGTTGTATTTTTCTTTCTTTTTCTAACTTTTTAAACCCTGTCCATAAAGGTAATACTTCCTCTAAGGAAATATTTGGTATCCTTGTATCCACTTTTCTTTTTACGAACACTGATCTTTTAGGCTCAGGATCTTGAGATTCAGAATATAAATTGAATGATGTAGAAAGTTCTCTAACAAAATGTCTTTGGGCTGGCTTCATTGGTTTGAAATGCAAATTATTCTTTGCCTTATCTAAAACGAATTTCCGAAGGATATCTTCAATTTGAGAACACCATTTAATCTGTTTGGAATATGTTGAGATTACTGACTGAGGATATGGTAACCTTAATTCCTCGTATGTACTTACCTTTTCCATCAAAGATTGTATATCTTGTATATTTTTATTAGATGTGTCTAAGCTACTATCATATCCAAATGCATCTCTTAATTGCAAATGTCTTGCATGTGCCTCACAATCTTCATCACATGGTAATAGTTCGATTGAGGCACTGCTATTATCAAGTGTTGCATAACACTTCCTATATTCTTGTTTTCTTCCACATTTACAAGATACCTTGGTGACTTCATTACACGGAACATCTGGACAGGGTGATGAACCATGGCATTTTGATTTGCATTGGTGGTTACAATTAGCCCTATCCTTGTTGCACACTTGTTTACAACTTTTTTGACATTGACCAATCTCATGGCATTTATATTGGCATTTATGGTGGCAATTCTCTAATTCCTTGTTGCATATTTCACCACATGAACCGAATTCTTGAAAACATACAGCTTTCACAGCATGATGTTTACCACACTTACAAGGTCTTTCTACAACTGCCGTACATGGAGGACAGGGTTCTGTTGAAGGATGGCATTGATGTGGAGGTGGTTTATGGCCACATGGATAAGATCTTTCAATGACTTTGATGCATTCGAAGGGGCAGGGTGGAAGTTTGGAGCCACACCTTACAGGTGCCTCGATGACTGTCTTTCCACATGGACAAACTAAATCATTTGAATCGCTGATTAAGCATGAAGGACATCTACCTGGGTGGCATTTTCTAGTACAATCATGTATACCACAAGATAGTTTTAAATTGCACTCCTTCAAACATATATGAACAGCTTCAACCAAAGATTCATCATTCAGTTCTTCCCTTGTTAATAACATTTTTTTACGTTTATCAGCTTCTGGCTTTCCGGTGCAACATTTTTTGGGACAACGATGACGGCGACATGACATTAATGATTCACATTTAAAGGTACATTTTGGTGTTTGTTCAAAATTACAAGGAACTAAGAAATGTTTCTGTAAGCAAGAACAATTTGTAACTTCTAATTGAATACAAGGATCCATGCATGATCCATTGTGACATATATAAGGGCAAGTATGTTTGCCACACTTTAAAGCTTTACCACATCGATTTTCACATGTAGGAATAGGATCAGTACATTTCTTCCTTTTTTGTGCAAGTTGTTTCAGTGATGTCTTTCCACATGGACAGGAGTTAAGTAACTTTGGTGTATAAGGACATATTTTCTTTCCTGAAATGCTTAGTTGTGCTTGGCATGGTTCAATAAAAGAATGTTCATTACAGGCATAAAATACAATTCTTCTGGTTTTGCATGCAAATGTCCCAATCCATTTATCTCCTTCACTATTTTTTGAAAATGTTCCAGTAATTGCTAACTTCTTGCACATAATTTCATTCTTACTATTTTCTCCACAGTAACATTTAAACTTTCTGTTCTCGTTCGATTCTACTGATTGAATTTGTTCACTAGACAAAATCTCTGGACAAGCACCGCATAATCCTGAATGGCAAACTCTTTTACATTTATGAACCCCACAAGCTAATGGTAATTGACAAACCTCATTACATTGATAAACATTATTCTTATTCGATTTTTTTAGTTGATGGCAAAATATATCTTTTTCATTTCTACCACATTTACATTTCAAAGTTGTAATGACACTACATTCACCATGGGGTCCCAAATGACAAAAGTTTTTACAACCATGGACACATGTCTTTTTATTACATGTCTGTCCGCATGAATTAGGGCTTAATTCATTAGGGTCTGGGTTTATCACTTTCCCACACCAACAAGTTGGCCTATTTCTCAATGGTATTTGTTTGCTAGAATGACTGCAGTTTGGACATTTCCAAACTTTATCTATCGTCTTTGAGGCAGATTTTTCGGCCCATTCTTGTATACATTCATAATCGAACACCCTATAGCAACTCTGGCAAGCATACATCTTGCAAGTATAATCCATCTCTATAGTACAAATCATGCATGTATAACGATCACCTTTGGAAATATCACGAATCGTTTGCTCATAGTACACTAACCCATCATCTTCATCCTCACTGCTGTCAAAGTTGCTTTCGTTGCTTCCTTTAGAGTAGCTTTCTTCATCAGAGGAACTCTCAGTATTTCCAGCGGCAGTTTCTATTTGCGATGTAATTTCTCTATCACTCATCAGCTTAGCTATTTTATTTACAGTGATATATGATCGCTGATATAATTACAACAAAAGTATTTAGATAAAATGTGAATAAATAATAGTGTCTGTTCACTTAAAATTCTATTAATGATAAAAGCTATACATTCTTTTATGAAATGTTGAGATGAGATTTTTCAATAAAATGATACTAGATGCTAGAAGCTTCATAATTTTAAAAAAACTGAAGCTCCATCATAAGGCCGATGATCATTAAAGAATATTGAATTTTAAAGAAAAGTTGACCTAAGGTATCATAACTATAGATCAACCATTGTTTGATTTTGTAAACCACTGTATATGTATTTACGTTGAATTGTATATCACAATTACCGAACTGTTATATAAACACATTGCTAATTTGACTACCAATATAGATTCTTAAATGCAAAGAATATAGTTGAATATCTGTTATTGACTACATTGCGTTAGCTGGCATTATAGGACAGCCAGGTAAGTGATACGTTGACAATATTTCATGATTATACGGATTATTGATCATGGGGACCTTAGAAACACCGGTTTAGTGGGAACCTTTGGTTTGGCTTTTAGATGATGAGCTGTTTTCAGATGTCCATTCATATTCCCATATGCAGTTAAATGTTCGATATTTGATTTGAAATGCTTAATACTTGACTTATTATCTGTGTATTTTCCATACCCATGGGCACTGATTATGACATGGTTATCGCTAGAAGATTTCATTAAGGCTTGAACTCGGTCTTTTATTGACTTTTTAGCTTCTAGGTTAGTTATTAAAATAATTGGATCGTTAGACGTACTATCATTCAATGAGTTTTGTTTTTGACTAGATAGGGATAGTTTTCTAGATAGTGAATTGTATTCGTGTCTATTTTTTGATGTGGTATCAAATTGATATTTGTTGTCATTTGATAATTCAGGTATTCCTCCAAATTGTTCGGAGTTACGAACAACCGAATCATTTGATGATATTCTACTACTTCTTAAATTAATACCCTGACGTACCTTATTGAATGCAGAACGAATGCTATCACCTGTATTTTGTCTTGATTTTATTGGAGACTGAGATCTCTTCCCACCAGTGGTTGTTAACTTAATTTTGGTGCCAAGAGATTTTATTAAACTCCCTCCAGTGGAATTTCGAGAAATAGAATCAACTGATGAATTCGAATTTATAGAAGAATCTCTTGATCTTGGAGTTCTACAGTTTAGGTTTAAAGCATCATTGGAAGTTATAAAATGTTTACTTCCGCTAAAATCTGGATGTATATAAGCTTCTCTTGAATTGAATGAATGTTCATGTTTCAGAGAAGTCATATTATTAAGTGTTGAATTGTCATTGATAGAAGGTGATGAACCTTTTTTCAGAGCATGGTCATAATTTGGCGTCAATTTACGTCTGTAGGTACAATGACTATCCATCGTGTTTACATTAACATCATATACTCTGTCTTCGGAAAGTTGTTTGGATAAACTACTCTCTAGGGTATCGGTTGAGGAAGAACCTCCTAAATAATAATCTTTTGCTCTGGCACTATTTGACAAGTTTGGCTGAATGTAAGGATAATCTTTTTGACTGAAAGTTTGACAATGTTTACTAGGTGAACTTTGTGAAGATATAACTGGTTTGGACATTTGTGTGTATTTCAAGATTGGGATTCTGTGAGGTTGGGTTGTATCCATTTGTAGAGATGACATCGCCCTTTGGACATAGAAGTTTGGAAGGGGTGATGATTTGTGTTGTATCCTAAATAATTCTTCCAGTAATTGACATATATTAGGTCTTTGGATGGGATTGGTGGATAACAAAACGCGTATAATATTTTTTAATGAATCAGTGTATTGTGGATAAGCAGGATATGTAAACTTACCTTCCATTATTGCTCTAGATCCATGTTCCTCAAATGGAGTTGTATAATAGCATAACTTATAAAGTAGAATACCTAAAGCCCAGATGTCTGATTTTTCATTTATTGGAAAACCCAAGGCTAAATTTACCATCTCTGGAGATCTATATTGTGCAGTTGTATTTTTTAAAATGTCATTCTGTAAATATACAAATTCTTCTGATGAAGTTGGAGATCGTAATACTCCAGATACAGACCCAAAATCGCATAGTTTAAAGTTGCCATCGCCAGAAAGCAAAACGTTTTCAATCTTTATATCTCTGTGAAGCAACGGTGGTTGTAATTGGTGCATATGATACACACCTTGTGAAACATCGGTCATTATTTTCAATATTTCTTCTTCTTTTAGTCTTTCTTTTAATCTTAAATTCATAAAATCTAACAATCCTGCACCAGAACAATATTCCATTAATAGTAACACCACGTATGAATCTTCACTATTTTGCAAACGGTTAGCATGCGAATCAATATATGAAACAATATATTTATTGTTTTTGAGTATTTTCATAGCATCTACTTCTGCTCTCAAAATATTCAAACTCTGTTTATTAGGAACGATTACTCTCTTCAAACATGTCAATTCAGGGTACAAATTCTTATGCTCTGAAGTAATTCTTGCTGTGTAAACTTGTGCAAAGCCACCACTAGTTAAATAGTTCTCTATTATTACTTCATGGCTAGCAACCTGTAATTTTGTTCCCTTTTTATACTTATCTTCAAATATTTGTGACATGTTATTGAACTACAACTGAATTTAGGATTAGTTAAGCATCGATCACAATTTTTTTTCAATAATTAAATTTGAAAGTTACCGTTTTGGTTATGTATCTTAATAGAGACTCTGATATAATTTTCTGTACTTGTATCATCGATTACATATATTATGAAGAGATCACAACTTTATAACTATATATATTTGTAATTTTATTAGTCTCTGTATTCTTCAAGATTCATTCTTCGTTAAGTTTAGATGACCTATCTGTGTACGTATTTCCGTTTTAGTCAAAGCCCGAATTATTTGAATCTTAAGACATCTAGAG
Source organism: Tetrapisispora phaffii CBS 4417 (assembly GCF_000236905.1). Lineage (NCBI taxonomy): Eukaryota > Fungi > Ascomycota > Saccharomycetes > Saccharomycetales > Saccharomycetaceae > Tetrapisispora > Tetrapisispora phaffii. The sequence continues at coordinate 318,902 of NC_016523.1, forward strand.
GCTGTCAGTATTTAAACTATAGAGATTAAATAATGTAAAAGGTAGCGATTTGAATGTTCTTTACAGGTAATAAAGGTATAGGATGATCATTTCAACTTTGTTATATAACTTTGTTTCAATATCTTCAAAGAAGTGAAAATTAATTGAAGATTTCAGTTAAAAAAGTTTATGAGATGAGCAAAATATCTTGCATACGAGGACATATAGGCTTAGGTAAACATACTTGATGGTGTAAGCACATATAGTGTAGAATGTTTCTTCCAAATTTTGAATAGTTATCAGATATTGAGTCTTAAAGGTATCTCTATAGTTAAAAAAGATTTCTTAAATTTTATCTTTAGTTTTCTTTGGGGTTGCATGTTAATCATATTTGAGGTCTAAAACTAGGAAAAAGTGAACAAAACCTTAAAAGCAAAAGTAAGTTCAATATGATAAGGTGAAGATTTAGCCTTTAAATTAATGAAACATATATCAGCATGAATTAAATTATATTTATTTAACAATCGACTTAATGAAGATAGACAAGATCATTTGTTAAAGTGACCCACTCATAACTTTGGAAGTCTTTAAATGTTTATATCAGCAGCAGTTTTTGACGTCAGTTTAGCATCTTTTTGTTATACTTGTGCTAGAATACATTTTATTCCACATTTAATGTTTTTAATGGAAAATTTCCATTTATAATTATATTTTCTCTTTTCAAATCTTATTTAAAAGATTTCGATGCTTAATAATGTGTAGTGATACCAGCACAGAGACCACTTTCGCATTTTTACCTGTAGTTCGAACTTTTTTTTACGTTCAAAAAATCATGTTGGATACATTTTTACAAAACTCGATTTCAAATAAACTTGCTTATCTATGGGATCTATAATTTCTTCACTCGAAATATTGTAAAGTCCTCTTTCTGTGACCTGTGCAGCAAGCTTTTCCAATTGTTCTTTATCATAAACATTTCCATTTGGTAGCATTATAGGATTTTCATAGAGTATAGACTCTATATGGTGTGCATAGGGCATTTCTTTTGCGATATTTCTAAATTCATTCGAACATACTGGGCATTTATTAGAAATAACTTTGGAGTTCAGATAAAAATCCAATTCTTTATTTTCTGATGTAGTAATTTCCTTCTTATGCAGGCAATCTTTTGTCTTCAATGATGAGATACCCAATGACAAATATATCAAAAGTGGCTCATTTTTGGAAATACCATACATTTGATAATATTCTCTAAGAAAGATGTCATTCAATTTCTTCCAACGGCATTCATCAAATAAATTGGAATAGTTATTCGATTTGTTTAAATTACCAAAACCTGATAGTTCTAATTTTGTTTCTGAATTTGTAAAAAATGCATCATGCTCTTTATATGCAGTGGGGAGTTCTTTATTAAAAAAATGCAGGTATAGCGAATTATATTTAGAACTGTCTTCTGTATTCATCATTGAACTGTTAATAGGTGTCTTCATCGGGTTATTAGTAGTACCATTTTGATAGATACAACGAGATTTATGATACAGAAGAAATCCTGCAGCCTGCTGAATCTCTAATGAATGAGTAGAAATAAATTTTACTAGATGTAATTGAAAACAATTAATCGCTTCCTTATAATTGTCTTTTGATAATAGTTGAAGATATTCTTGAAGTCTTGCATCGAAATCTAAAGTTGACTTAATTGATTTTAAATACTGCGTATTATCATGGATCCACGTAAGCAAAGGGCCAATATCATTATGTTTAATTAAAGAGTTAGATATAATATTTGCATTAATGATAATATCATAATCCAATAGTTTCTCCATATGTTGTTGTTTTAAAAATAAGCTGCCATCGTTGTTATAGCAACCTGTATCATCGTCCTTTTTAATCTCTGATTTTGAATTTCTCACCAAGTAATCGCCGATTAAAAGATTTGTATATTTTTGATACCAACCAATTAGCAACTCTCTGCTAGTTAAACTCTTAGCATGTTCCAATTCTTTGAAAAAACTGATTCTCTCTTGAATTCTCATTAGAATATCATATTCTTCGTCTTTGGTCTTTAATAACTCTTTCTCCAACCTGTCTACCTTCTTGATAATTTTATTTATCTCCAAGACCGCACTTTTATCATTTTCCAAAGTATTGCTATCCATCAGTTCATTAACTTTATTGAGCAAAACGGAGATTTCGTCAGTTCTCAGTTTGACTGACCTCTCCAATTTATTCAAATTTCTCTTTAAAATTTCAGCTGGGATTGAAAACGATTCCTCATTGATTCTCAGGTGGAAATCAGTCGAAGGTTCATTAATAATACTTTTCATTGTTGAATGCTATGGTAACGAAACTTTCTTAGTTTACCGATTGAGTCCTTAATATTGATTTGCTAGATTTTGACCGTATTATGTTATATTGCGTTTTGAAAGATCAGCAATAATAGACAATGAATACAAGCCTTCTTTGAGATTCTAGAACTATTGCTTGTAACTTTTATCAAATATTAAATAACAGTCCTAATTTAATAAAATCATTTCATCCTTCAGCTTTTTCGATTCCCTAATTTTCTAATTATGATTTATAGGCGTCTGTTAATTATGTACCAAAGCGGCAAAAGCTGTAAAGTGGAACAACTCAAAATATCATACTTGGTTTAAATAATACGTCTTATAAAAGTTATATAAAACAACCAGTTTTTCACAATCGAACTAATGGTTTCGTCGTGACCTATAAACTATAATTTAACTCGAGTAAGATTGCATTAAATTAATTTGATGTTTGATTAAAAATATGTTCATCGTGTTAAGAAAAATTTAAAATATTGATGACTAAAAAATAGAATATAGATATATAATTTAAACCAATACGAAGACTTATTGTGCGTTTAATTTATCAATTACAGCATCTGTGAACTCGGTTGTCGAAGCATTGCCGCCAATATCCTTAGTTGTAGTCTTACCTTCCTCAATTACTGCATAAACAGCATTACTAATTCTCTTACTCTCCTCTCTCAAACCTAATTGATTCAACATTAGAGTAGCAGATAAAATCATTGCTGTTGGATTTGCGATATTTTGATTTTCGATATCCAAACCGACATGTCTTGAACCTGGTTCAAAAACGGCATGTTCTCTACCGTAGTTTGCACCTGGAATTAAACCTGGACCACCAATCAAAGCGGCACCAATGTTACCTAAAATGGTACCATACATAGAAGGTGTAACCATGACATCGAATTGATGTGGTTTAGCGACTGCTTGCATGGATGCATTGTCGACAATGATTGTGTTGACTTTAATGTCTGGATATTCTTTTTCACCTACCTCGGCGACAGTGTTTTTGAATAGACCATCACTTAACTTCATGATATTAGCTTTATGAACAGCGGTGACTGTACTTCTATTGTTTTCTAAAGCAAAATCAAAAGCGAATCTTGCAATTCTTTCTGTCTTTGGTTTTGTTATTATTTTCAAAGATTCCACAACACCTGGGACAGATTCATGTTCTAAACCAGAATATTCACCCTCAGTATTTTCCCTTATCACAACCAAATCAACATCTGGGATTTTTGTTTTAACACCTTTTAGGGATTTGAATATAGCGACGTTTGCGAAAATGTCTAGTTGCTTTCTTAAGGCAACGTTCAAAGAACCATACCCAGTCTGGTCAGCCGAGGTGTGCCAGATACCCTTTAAACCAATTTTATTTCTTTTCAATGATTCCACAGCTTTCTTAACTTCATTTTCATTGGACATGCCTGGTACATCAATTCTTTCCCAATCGATTGGTAAACCTTGAGATGCAAAAATTTTGACAACAGAATCAGTAACTTCCTTACCTATACCATCGCCCGGAATTAAAGTAACAGTATAACGACCACCATATTTTTTTGGGACGATATTATGATTTTTAGTGAAAGAAGCAATAGATCTCTTTGATACGACTTGTCTTAACATCTTTTATATAATCTATCTATATATGTATGAAGGACACTTGTATGGCTGATAACTACCAATGAACAAGTAAACATGAAAAATAAATCAAAGTTACGTGCATAGATACACATAGACATGCATTATTACAAAAATATACTTATATATATAATAATAAATCCTTTATTATTACAGTGATTATAAAAATAAGTTGTAGTTTATCCTATTGGATAAAGCATGAACGGTTCAATAAAGATGCGACCCAGAAGAAGAAACTCGCGCAGAGAGGTCCTATAACTCACCAAAAAAATTAAAAATCATAAATGAACAGTGAAAAATATTAAAATTACACATAAAGAATAGCATCGAAAGAAGTTACAACTATGAAAAGTTCAAACAACTAGACAGGAAGGCAATATGACAACAATGTATTGATCGACTGAGATAGTGGAACAGCAAGTACAAAAGCGACGGTGCGAGAGTTGGTGCGAATGGTAGATGTAGGCTCCCTTGCTCTGTCAATATTATGGTTTCTTGATGCTGAATGAAAGAATATTCGTAATTAAGATTGAAATTAGTGATTATTGAAAGTATGTCTACAGTTCATGCCGATCAGCGACAACTGAGATGATGATTTCTTTATTGCTATACGTTGATCAAAAGAGGTTACAACACTGAGGACTTCATTCTTTCAACCAATCAGAGCAGGATTTATCGATATTTTTTGTTCTTCTTCGTTCTTGACTTTATTCCATCAAATTAGTTATCCGTAAAGAAGGGAGTATACTAAATCGAGAGAGGGAGGGAGAAGGAGAGAGGTAGGGAGGGAGTAAATAAAGTAAAAGGGTCTTTTGAACCACCAGTCCAAGTGCCCTGCTTAGTGTTGGGTACATGCAGCAGTAGTACATTATAGAGATTGTTAATTGTATACTTTTTTTGACGCCCGAGTCACGCAATTTGCTTCGGGGAAGGCAATTGCCGAGGCTCGGGGATGCCTTTACTTTCATGAAATATATTATAAGTAAGATATAAATGATAAGGTTAAATGATACTCTAGTGAAGGAGTTCATTGAATATTAATATTTAAAGAACGTTCTTTTACATTTAGCCACAGATATCTATATATATATATATATAATAATATGTGCATGTAGGGTCCAGGGCTTATTTAAAACTCATCATGTTTATGACTTTGTCTCTCGATTGACATGCTGACAAGAAAGAGTTATATGACCAAGTCAAATCTTGAGCGCCTTGTAGGAAACCTGTGTACTTATTGAATTGCTCACTTAGATTACCTTCTTCACTTGAGTGTTCTCGAACACAGTCGAGGAACGAATCGCCGTATTTGAATAAATTTTCTAAAGTTTGGTTGAAGGAACGTGAATTGTAAGGTAACAATAATTGATAGCTGTTACCATTCTTTATGTTACTTTCCTTCGTATCTATGTGGGCTATATTATCAAAGATCAGAGTCCAGAAAATGTCATGATCATTATTATTTTTACTCTCTGTTGCTAATGGAATGAGTATATCCTGTTTTAATGTCTTGATCTTGATGATTAATTGATAAATCAATTCTGATGCACTACTGGTTGCTAAAAACCATGGATTTCCTTCTGACTTCTTGTACCCATCGTAAACATCTTCTGGATATCTTCCTAAAGCGACACCCATATTCATCGATTTTCTATTTAAATTAACCGGATACAATTGCGACATTTCATTGATTAAATAATACAAAGAATTCAATATGCTTGAATCATCCACATCAAATGGTAAGGAATTATCGAGAAATTCATTATCTGTTGAATGTGATAATAATGAAGCAATGATTGTTGCGATGTCAAGACCGCTTCTATATGACAGGATTTCTGGCGTCTCAACAATATGATGTTTAGAGTCATTGTTGATAATAAATCCAGAATCCAATAATATGAATTTATACATCTTTTCATAAGTATCAATCAACGAGTCGTACATTGGTTTCAATTTCCCAGTAGTTGTAAAAGATCCGGAAGTTTTCATATAATTTAACGTCATTTTAATTGAAGTCAATTGCATTAAAGAAGTGAAAAAATGTATACCATTGACTTCTTCCCAAATATCAAAATTTCTTTCTTTCCAATTATTAATAATAAATTTCAAATCGTAATAAATAATTTCATTGAAAATATCAGTTTCTGAAGTAAAATTTGTTTCCAACTTCGTGTATTTCATATTATACTCTTTAATTAAATCGTGAACAGTAACATTAGAATTGTTTGCATCATTGAAAATCGAAAGTCTTGAATAAAAATTCAGAATTGCTATTATTCGTAACGGAGGTCCATCATTCTGCGGTCTACCCCAATTATCATTATATGGTGAGTTATCCACATTCCATTTTGGTTCACCTAATCCCTTTAAATCGCCATCGGGTACACTTCCACCTGATAAATTGTCAGTTCTTTGTAGATTATAAGATATATTTAAATACTTTAAGAACGTGCCAACTAATGTAATATTATAATTTTTTTCATCAAATATATTGTCAGTCACGGTATTAATAACTATCGCACTGTCCCTTATCCATTGGAAAAAGTAATTTGGATCTTGTGTTGATTGTGACGCAACAATTGCACCTTCTATTATTTTTTCATTTTTATTTAATAAATTTTCGTGGCCATTTAAATTTTTATCCATCACATTGAACAATAATCTCTCTAAAGAGTTTGATTTCTGTGCTTGTAACCAGTCTTCGAATTCATTTTTATTAATTAATTGCGATTGAATTTTCTTTAGTTTAATTTTTTCATAGAAAAAATTGTATATCTGATCATCCTTGTAATAGTTGAGTCCCTGAATTTGTGACGTTTTCAGAAAGTGGCTATTAAAATCCGTGATCGTGACGTTGACTGTATTGAAATTAGACGAAGAAGAGATAGAACTGTAGCCGTCATTGAATAGGAAATTAGATTTAATATATCCGAAGCTTGCCAACGAACATCCTCCTAATGAAACACAAACAAAAGTCGTAGCCAAACATATCGAAATGAAAAAAGCAAACTTCCGAAACTTAGATCTCCATCTATTATTGGCAATCACGTCGTTATTATTATCCAAATAACAATCATATAAGTAAATACCCTTTCTCATTACAACGACTTCCTGGATGTAAATATAAATGCAGGCAATAAAGTATGTTTTATTTTTTTCTTAAAGCAAAATGCGTGTGATAGAGTTCCTATCTGAGTTGATATCAATTCGTGAATTACCAATAACTGGAATTGAATAATCAACGAACATGACATGGTATGATGCAACAAACGTGCTCTTATAACGATAGTTCAAGAATACAATAGTATAGTCCGTTGATAGCATATTATTTCTAATTACCATTGTGATCTCGGTGTTTTCCCTCGAGAGTCTTTATGGCGCCCCGAAACAATTAGTATAAGCATTACCACTAAACGGAACTGAGCAACCACAGAAAAACGGAAATTCAAACGACAGCAGATATAGAAAAACCCTAAAACCCAGTGATTAACATTGACGTACATACATGGTTGCATTGCACATCACGTTTCTCAGATAGGAATATGAGAAGAATATATACGGTACACAAAATTACTATGGAATATATTCAGTAGCACGCAGTAGCATGCAGTGGCACCCAGTGCATGTGGATAAATAAGAGAGGATGTTTTCGTTTCCATTATAACTTTTGTTGTAACATTCCTATTCGGGAGATGTCATAGTCCGAAAAGGGATATTGAACAGTGCCTCTAACAGTTTACGCTGTACGAAACAGAATCTTACCATAATACTATGATGATCGATATGGTCCAGTACAGTGTTAGTTCTAACTTCCAGCTCTGTTTTAAATTGAAGAAAATCCGATTTATTTTACGGGAACATACATTTGTTAGGAAGTTTCCCTCTGTGATGGACATGGTTCGGGAGAGTAACGCGCTAGCACGGCTGCTACCTGGAGCGGAATTTCCATGACGACAACGGTTGTTTCTAGGGCCTTTCCTTTTGTGGAGAGGGGGCGGGAGGAGATCGTCTTACAAAAACAAAAAATTAAGCTTTTACAGTGAACAGACAGAGCACCGTATTAACATTGGAAACGTAATGGTGAATAATATCTGGCGGGCTGCCATTAGTGTTGTTAAATGGCTGTATATGGCATTGCGCCGTTGTGATATCGTATTTGGAAGAAGAATGGGCAGGGGCCGTACAAAGGAAATCTTTCAATTTTCGGCCGAACTACACGAGAGTAAGACTTACGGAATTATGATGTAAAGCAGATCGTCATCACAACAGAAAAAGAGAGTGGAACTTCCCGAGCAGTTACTTCACTAACTAAGTGCTTGCCCTTTGTTTTCTGAATGATATCCCTTCTACGAAAAATTTCAAGTGGTGGTGAGGTTTCTGCAGTAGCAAAAGCAGCAAAAGAGGGTGTAAGCGCAAAAACAGGTAATGTCTACTGGAAAGGGAGGCAAGCGCGTAACTTTCCCCTTCCACTGCTGCACTACAGCGTAACGTCTGCTTGAAAGGAAAGCAAGTCGCTCCGCATGCATGAATACTCGCGGAACAAGTACTGTCAGCTTGAAGAGACGCTTCTTTATTTATTACCGGACAGTACTCGTTAGTCCTGTCCAGGTTTTCTTGTTCTCTTACTTCGCTGTCGCTCGACAGCGAAGCGATCATCAACATGTAACCATTACCGTCATTTTTAGTCTTTTATTGGTTTTTTGCGGCATCGTTATTGATAGTTGTAGGAAGAAACAGTGCAACAAAACTGAGAATTCCGAGAAGCACAATGGCGTCACCGATCTACTACGCGTCGTTCTCTCCCGGCGACTCCCTCTCCCAATGGCGGCTTCTCCGCGTACCGTGACTCTGTGTCACATACAGTACAAATACCGTTGTTTTGTTGACTGAGATCGTTCAACAATTTTTAATTCCAAGACAGAGAGACACATGTACACAAAAACAAAATGTTTTCGGACCGGTAACGAATTTCTAGTCGGTTCATTCACAATGACATGATCTTCCTTCTCTTCTCAGCAACAAACAGTCAAGGACACACTATAGACCCACTCACGCTTCCAGCCATCCTGCAGTAATAGAGTCAGATTCGCATATTCGATCCAATCTCATCATATATATTCCGTTCGTAACCATTTAGCACACAACATTCATACATACAACTATATATCTGTTCACTTCTAACTCTAGGATACTTGCATAATGAAGTATCTTTGAAGGATTAGTGTTGTTGCAAAATCTCGGAAATGCGTTAACTAATGCTGAACAGATTCAATTATCACTGACCTGTAAGGGAAAGAATCTTCTTTAAAGTTTTGAAAAGGTTGTTTTTTCGAAAATATTCTCAGTTCCTTTTGAACTGAAACCGGAATTATTTTCGACTCTTTCACAATTTGCCACAGCGTAATGTTGGATCTCATTTTTATTTCCGTCATTTTTATTTCCTTCATCTTTTGTCTATTTTTAATTAAGATTTACCTACAAAATAAGTTGTGTCATCTTACCAATTACTCGAAAGTCGAATAGCAGCAACTCAGACTAAGAGATAGTATAGCTTCGCAGAACTTAGTGGAAACTACATGGGGCTCACCGCTTCTAACGCAAACATTCTTGTAATATTTCCCTTAACTGTATTTATATCTAAAACATTATAAACAGGCATACTTTCATATATATATATATATATATATATATATGCATGTTTCGAAAGCGTTAGATATTTAGTCTGGTTGTATAATTGTTTCCTCTAATGCTCACTTTCCTCTCCGAACCCCCCTCCCCCTAAGTATAGTATAATACTAAGACCAACCACTATATAGTAAACTATGACTGTAAATCAAATAGATCCAACAAAAGTGCGGTTGAGTGATAGTCCACTAGATGATTATCAGAGACTTTACTTTCTAAATTTATTTTCAGATATAGATAATAAGAATCATAATAATAATGGCCAGCCATCGTTATATATTAATGTGAAAAATGTTATATTTAAAACAAGTTATAATGAAATTTTCAACGATTTAAGAAAATTTATTACAATTAATAATAAAAATAAATCAATCGTTAAACAAAATGTAGCAATAGAATTGAATGGGGAAAAAAATAACTTAAATTGTCTGGAATATCAGGTTCCAAATATTTTAATACATTCAGATGAGTCACAACATACTGTTTATGATATTTCAGAACAATATTGGAAAAGATTAGCTTCAACTGAAAAAAATATTTTCCAATTTTTGAAGGGTGAGCTTAACTTAGATAATAATTTAATTATATCAGATTATGAGAATGGCAAAATTAAGTTTTCTAATGATAATTTCACATTACCAACTTCATGTCGTAAACGTCAAAATTCTGTCGTCGGTAAGGTAAAAGTTGTAGAAAAAAATGACAGTAATTCAATGAAAATAATGTTTTCACAGAATCAACAAGATATCATATTATTAAATCCAAACAATTATATAATATGGACTGAAAAACATCAACATGTCTTTTTCAGTGGGATTTGGAGGTTATATCAAGATGTAATTAGAGCTTTATCAAACTCTCCAAGATATACGGTTAAATCACTGAAGAATAACAATGATGATGTAAATCAAAGTAATTTGGTCCTACAGAAAATCTGCGAATCAGAGTTTCGCTTCACAATGAACTATGCATTTTCAGGAATAGATATTGGAGCTGATATTAAAAAGATTAGAATGAGAAGATCAAGAAAACATAATTGTAGTCATCCAAATAAATCATCGTCAGTTAATAATTTTTCTGTCGTTGCGAATGCTAAATATATTGATTTTCCATGGAGTTATGTTGATGCATCTTTAGAGAAACGATTATTAGATGAGTACAAACAATATTTGAAAACTACACAATCTTTGACAGAGGAGGAAATAGATTACTTGCAATTCAAAGATTTAATACAAAAAATACGTGGCGGCTATACAAAGATACAAGGTTGTTGGTTACCATATACAATAGCTAGGGAGTTTTGTCTTAGGTTCTGTTACCCAATAAGGTATTTACTGATACCAGTCTTTGGTGAATCATTTCCCGATGAATGCTCTGAAAAATATTTTTTAATGAAACTGAAAGCAACTGGTATTAATGGTCCAGTTATACACACAAGTAAAATTAAACATAATGAAAGGAATAGAAAGATTTCCTCAAAGGATACTAGAACCACAAGGACTCAAGAGAAAGCGACCAAACAACCAAAAAAATCAGGTTCAAAGAGGGTGAGAAAACCACGTAATTCAGCAGAACCTTCAAATAAGAAGCAAAAAAAGCCATCCGAAAACAAAATGAAACATGAATCTTCAATTACTACCAAAACCCAGAACCTGGTACTTCCTAATCAAGATAAAACCCCTGTCACAACAGCAGTTGTTAATTCATCATGTAATGTTAACCAGGTCCCTCCACGTAAAAGGTCATCTGCGCAGATGGAAATAGAGAATCTAATAGATCCTTTAACCACAATAAATATAGCACCCATTTCAAATATTCAAACTCCAAATACTGCATTTAATGACAGAATCATGCAACTACAAGACTTAAGAAGCGCCGCAACCCAAAATATCCATAGAGAATCAATCCTTCCAGATTTAAATTATAACAGATCATCTTCGTGGTCTATTTCTTCAAGTTCAACCTTCATGACCTTTGATAAAAATTCAGAGGACATCTTACCACCACTCAGCTCCATTTTATCGATTCCAACTACCATTAAAAATCCGATCTGCTATCGCAAGAACTCAAATGAATCTGTCAATGCATCGTATATTTTAGAACCACCATCTAATGTATCCAATTATAGTTATAGAAATCCAAGACCAATTTACTACCCACTAACTCATAGAGACATGAATCGTAACAATTCAATTTATTCTCTAACTAGCAGCGCCATGGGTTTTAGAGACACTCAAAATTCATTTAGAAAAGAAGATTATGAAAAAAATCCAGTCATCCTAAAAAGAGCTTCAGTCGAAAAAGCGTTTCAAATTATTTAATTATAATTAGCCATAAATTAAATTTATAATCATCAGACAATTGCCTAGATAAACTATTTATATTTTATTCATAAATTTTGTAAAGCATATTACAATTTTGTTTTAGCAATTAGAATGTTTTAAAGTAGCAACCTTTAAGATACTACTATCATCTCTAGTCGGACCTGCATTATCATCATAGTCACCACAGTTAGTTTTAAAACATCTGAATACTATCATATGATTGATATATATTGAACTTAAAAATAACTTATATTATTGACGGATTGTTATCAATGTTGTTAATATAGCTGCCGTATTTGTTTTGTTCACAATCGAATTTTCTAAATAGGCGTGTTATCAGATATCGTTTCAATTCGAACAATGAAAAACGAATTGAAAAATATAATATAAAAGTACTATAAAATAAATAAGTAAACTTTTATTATATAACCTTGAAAAACACATGTAATTTGTTTTCGATGTATTCTATATTTATCGATAATATAAGCATTACTATATTGGCGATCGATTAAACTTAAACAATTAACCATGGATTTCATCGATTATGATTCTTTCACTACGGATAATTTTTCTTCACCTAATGATGATGGTTATACAGTGCCTGAACCAGTTGCTAGGTTAAATTTAAATTCAATAAGTTTAAATGCTCCTAAACATTTTAAAGACCTGAACTTAGCGAGTATTATAGGCCAATCCGAGAAAGATACAAAGGTGAAGAATATAAATGACGTAGAACTAAATCTACATGATAAAATGCAAAAATATGCAGAGCTATCAATTAAAGAATTAAATCTTAGTGAAAACCCTAATAAGTCTTCAATTCAACTACATAGTTATGTTCCTGATGTCTCCAACGGTTCTATGGATATCTCTAATATAGTTTCACCAAAGTATTCTCAAAATGTAGAAACCACAAACGTGGCTCTAAACAAGAAACTATCCAAGATTCTAATTGATTATAGTTTGTCAAATTATCAAACCTCTTCAAATTTAAGGAAGTCATTACAAATACTAGAAAGTAATAAAACAGTATTGTCATTAGATGAAAACAAAGTAGACAACCCTGGCTATGTTGGAACATTAGCTAGAAAAACTTTAAAAAATAATGTTGAAACAGAATTACTGAAAGAACATTTGTCAGTATTAGAAGCATTCAAACCTATTGTTACGAGAATCAAAACATTGTCAAAATCATTAAAAAATATAGAAGAACTTGGTAACACAGTCATGGATGAGACAAAGGAAATAAATGAAGATTCAAAAGATGGTAACCTAAACGAAGTTTATCAACTATACCAAGAAATCGATAATTTGAAACAGAAAAAAATACTATTGACAGCAATAAAGGATGAATATACCTTGACACAAGTTGAAGAAAATATAATTGAGAATGGTCCAGTCAATGCCGAAATATTTGCTGTAATCAACAAAATAATGCTCATTAAAGAAAGAACAATGTATCTTTTTGGTTTGCCTAATAATAGAGCAGGTACATCTTTAATTAATGAAGTCAACTTAAACTTGGATAGATTGAACAAGAAGTTATATAATTATCTAATAGATTTTCTATTCAGTTTTGAATCTTCACCAAATACAATGAATGAAAAATTATATGGTGATAATAAAGAAAGTCTTCTGTTATTTCAAAATAGTTTAATACTTTTATCGAATGATTTAGAATATTTTAATGAGTTTTTTAAGAAGGTGACTACTATGAGATCAAAATCGGTATTAGATCAATTTCTCTCACAATTTGATTTTAGTAACGACGCTAACCCAATGATATTTTCTGCAAATGACCCACTCAGATATATTGGTGACATTTTAGCCAATGTATATTCATTGATTGCAAATGAAGCTGATTTTGTGAAATCATTGTTCAGTTTGCAAGAAAAGCAAGTAGGAAATATACCAATTTCATATTTACAAAATAATAAAGAATTTTTACAAGGTCTTGATGATAATTTATTAAATGATATTGTTCAAACATTATCTAATACATGTAAAATAAGAATAGGTCAAGTCATCAAATTCGAGGAAGATCCAAGGATATTGTATGACGCTCTACAATTAATTTCTTTATATGATCTAATGTTTGAAAGAAAAGATATCAAGCCGACTAATTTGTTAATTGTTAATTTGAGAGAGCTTTCTGCTTCCTGTAAAGAAAAGATAATGGAGTACTTCTCTAATTATAACACTGAGATTAAAGATCTGAAATATGAAGTAACCGATGATCTTTTACCCCCAGAGTGGATATCAGATTACTTACAAACAATTACGAGATTATTTCAACTTTATGAAAAAGACTCTAGCATGGACGATTTGAATGGAAATGATAATGAATCGTTGATAACAACAGATTTCTTGACTAATATAATCAAAACTCCCTTCGATACTGTTTTGTCAGAACAACTAAAGGTTGCCTTCCCACATGCAAAGAGAAAGGACAATGAAAGTGCTCTTCTTAACACAGTGCAAATTAATTGCTTTGATTTAATCAAAACTAAATTACAACCTTACAAGAAATCTGTATTCTCAAAAAATGAAAGCAAAGCTGAAATATTTAATTGGATAACAAAGAAGTATGATGTCTCTATTTCCACCATGTTAGATTTACAAAATAAACTTCTTTTTGAAAAAACTGGATTGGGGATATATAATAACCTATTAAACATGATTTTTCCAGTAGATTCCATACAAGATGAACTGGATTTGGATATGTATTATTCATTAACTGAGAATCCTTTGATGAATCTTGATAAAATTCGTGAAAATATTTTCGATAAATTGAACGAATTTCTTCCCATAGCATTAACGGAACTACAAGGACAGCTGTTATTTAAATTGACATCACCAACGATAGCTGATCATATTTGCCAAACTTGTTTTTCTCAACTATCTAAATTCTACGTTACGTTTAAAAAAGTTTTAATGCATCTATACCCTGATAAAAAGGATGACATTGCATCAATATTGAAATTTACTGAAAAAGAATTTAATACTTTAGCTGGTATTGATGATACCTTGACTAATTCAGGCATTTAAATCGTGGTACAAAATATCACTCATCGAACATTGTTTATATTTTAGTATAAATAACTGAAATCCTAAAATGATAAAATCATAAGTATTAGATACATTGGGTAGTATAAAGGGATGCCATAATGTTATATAGATATGTCTAATTTTAATCTTACTATGTATTATTTAAAAGTTCACTTAATGAACTTTTATGAATTGTCTGACTAAGCGACCTTCCATTAATTTCTTTATGTATTTTATTATTAATTGAAGATATTATTTCATTTTTCTTTTGGGAAGAATCTTCTTTCAATGTCTGGTGTGAAGTTAATATTGCAGATTGGTTCAACGGATATCGTGGAACAGCTACTGATGTATTAGTTGCTACCTCATAAGCCTTCTTCAGATTACTAGGAGCCTCCTGAGACATACTAGTTTTTATATGCTTAGATTTAAATGGTTGTTTCTTATTTGTGACGTTTAAAGGTTTTTCAAATGCAAAGGTGTGTGTGAAATGGTCCTGGAAATCATCAGTATCCTTTGGAAAACCTAAAATAGATGTCATACTAGAGGGAATATCGGAATTCTGATGAAGTCTTAAAACTGGAACTGAAAGCGTCCTTAAATGTTTTTTTGGCATTTTTGAATCTATTGAATATTTTTTATTTATTGGTGATGTTAATTCAGTAGATTGTGAATGTGGTGAAATAATTGGCCTTTTAGGTGACATTCTGGGAAGTATATTTTCACTTCTAACTGTATTTATTTCATTATTTTGTTTATTGTCAGGCGACTTTGCAATATTAATCTCATTAAATTTACTTATTGGAACTGATAGAGGAAGCGAGTTCGACTCAATTGTGTTTTCCCTTTCATTGTTTGATAATGCTGTTTCTTTTCTTTTGTATTGCGGGCCATTCAACTCGTCGATGTTTGATTTAGGAGTTACAGGAAGAGAACTAGGTCCATTACTTTCCAGATATTTTATTATTTCATTCTTAGGTAAGTCTAATTTCTCACAAAGTTTTAAGATTTCAACCACTTTAGTTTTATTTTCTAATATGTAATAAAATTGTTTTGTTTTTTCCATCTCCACTCTTAATTCAATCAATTTATCTAAAGTTTTATCAGATAATGCTGCGGGAGGGTTTCTATCTTTTATATTCCCATTCTTCACTAACGCTTTAATGAATTCATCTAAGACGTTTTCTTTATTTCCACCTTCCATAGTGTGATGCAATTTTCAAACAGAATGAAATTAATTTTATAATAGTTATATAGAGGAACTATCGTTTCCATCAAATAATGTATTTAACTTAAAGTTATTATTTCTTTAATAGTAAAAATGTTAAATAACACTGTATTTTACAGTTCGTTTAGAAACAATATTATTACAAGAACAAGCAGGTAAAGATATAAATAAATATATATATATATTTAGGAATCGAACCTCTCAATGGTTGAACATTTTATCAATACTGCTCTAAAATTGTATCAATATTTTATATAGTTGTGCCAAAAGTTCTAAAATTCAAGGTACTTCATAGCAATTGTTTATAAGAACCGTCCCATACAATTAATTAGTTCTTGTTTACTGTGATACCATCTCGACTACTATCGTTTTTACCAAAGATGACCTAACATTCATAACACTATTAAGAATATATAGCTCAACATATCGCCAACAAATTCAATACGGGCTACTAATATGTTTCTTACCTTTACTGTAAATTGGAAATTCCATTAGATGATATTCTCTCAAATAAGAAAAGGTTACCTACGCATTTTGGAAAAGTCCGACTTTTAATATTTCAATAAAACATCCCAAAATCTATTCATACTTCACAGGCAATTAAATATATCGAGTAGAACGTCTACAGTAAACGATTCAAGTAATCTTTTATAGAAAAGTTATGACTCTAGCAGATATTTAAGTTTTTATGAACTAACTCGGTGTGAATATTAATACCTCACGCACTTCTTTAAATAAATAGTCACTTATAAAGAAAGAGACCGTAAATGTGAACTGTAGTCGAGTTAGAAGTAACTGATACTCTAATAGTCCATTCTCATACACCGTGCATGATTAGAACCCTTATGAATGAAGTTGATGATGACATTTGATATAATTCCAATCATGTTAATAACGTATTTTCCACCTTGTTATATTTATTTGTTAAATAAAGAAATGTAGTTCTCAGTCATGACCTTTTTTTTTTTGGCCCTTGTTAATCATTCGTTGTACTCTCTGAACTATACTTGGTATGAGATATAATAACATTCATTAGCAATTATTCATTATTGTATAAAGATATGATTACCAATCTGTAGCAAGTTAGACATGTCATTGTAGTTGATCATTTACATTGATAACGTACCTCTTATTGATAAGCCTCTCATAACTCTTCAATGATAATATATGAATATATATAAAGCAATGTGTGTGGTAACAGTCTTAATGTTTTATTACCGTTTTAATTAACTCTTATATTATTTCTTTTATTGTCTTACATGATTTATAATCGAAAACTATATATTATCTAAACAGTTTCTTCTTCGAAAACAGTTTCAATTGGTTTCTCCAATAATGCTGCATGACCAAATACAGTGACGATGGAAGCACCGATTAACCACATTAAAGTGGAGATTGGGGATGCTAAGAAACCTAATGGTACACTAACACATAATAGAGCAGTATAAAGTTGTGTTGTCTTTAAAGGACCAAATGGTGTGTTCAAATCTTGGCCTTCTAATTTGCTGATACCAGTAACACCAGCTACTGAAAATATAATGACAAATAACAATAACAAATTAGTTACTAGTGTATAAATACTTAATAAACCAATGATGATTGTATAGTTTGTAGAATAGTATCTCAGATTGTAAGAAACTCTAGCTTGAACTTCAGAAAAAGTCTTTGGGTTAGAGAAGTTCTTAACATTGAAAAACTCTTGAGGTGGTCTAATGCTAGCTAACTTCGATTGGAAAGAAGAAAGTTCATTTTTGATGTTTTCCAAAGATAAATTCTGAGTGAAACTTGCGAATTGAGCTAAAGAACCTAATTGATTCATGGTTAAAGAATACAAATGGTTCTGATATTGATAAACAGTATGCTGACTCCTGTAACCTTACAAAGGGGACTATTCCCTAAAAAGAACCTAGCATTAAATGTACCATTAACATAAAGGTCTTTATATATATCTTCAAATGTTAGTTGTTACTATTAATTCGATATCTCAATTATTTTTTTTATTTTCTTTCACTTTTGTAATCTCCTGGTCGGCGAAGTTCGTGTTTCCGCCTTCTTTGTACACGTAACTTATTTCAATTTTCAATATATAGACACAAGCACATATGCAGTTTCACTAAAAAGTTATAAATAGAATCCTAAACTCTTGAACAAGGTTTGAGGCTACTATAGAAGATGAACTGGCCCCAGTTAGGATCATATTTCTCTTATTTATGTAATTGATATAATATCTTCGTTGTTCTTGAGTGTGAACTTGGTAATGATCAATGGCGCAGCATTTACACTGTTTCGACTAAACGATTCTAAGCTTCATCGAGATTCTTAACGTTAGTGTAAGTATATTTGTATCTGCTGGACTACAATTAAGAATAGTAAAATAAATTTATTTGATCGGGTATATTGTTTTAAAAATTTTTCATTATTAAGAAAACTCTATATATCTATATATATATATATAGGACATCGGTTTCGTACAAAAGATATGAATAGCTTTATTTCTTTGTTACCTATTCTTATAAGCCTAAATCTTGCTTGACTAAAGCCTTACAGATTGGATGGTAAATGTTTTGCAGTTTTTCGAAAGTCTTGACGGCAAGGTCTCTGTCGACGCTGTTTAGTAATCTATATCCTGGACGAACAAACTTCATTCTACCAACAGTGGCTAACCAATGGGCTAATTCTTGGTAATGTTCTTCCATGCAGGCAGTGATTTCAAACCTAAATACTCTGAAAACAACCTCGGCGTTTCTAGTCTTGACAACCTTTTCGTGGTAAACGGATAAGAAAGCGTTAGAGGCAACTGGGTAAGACGACCATTTGAAGTCGTCAGTTTCAGATTGAACCAATGTGTCAACTAATAAGACAAGTTGGTTAGAATTGAAGTTGTCAACATCTTTAATGGAAAAAATAGCCTTCAATTCTTCCTCAGTTTTCATAGCTTTAGCATTTTCAACCCATTTGTTAGCTAAGGAGTAAACATCGTTTGCTAGAGTAGTGATGAAATGTGGTTTTGGTGGCATACCTGGTGTGTATAACCAAGTCTTCCAGTCAACATTTTCTAGGACATCTCTTTTGTGTTCGAAAAAGTCAAATAAAGTATCTAAAAATTGGTAAGTGTCCAAAGATTTTCTTGAATATTTAGTAAAATAGTGTTTAATAAATGGATCAAATTCAGCAGTACCGCCTAAAACGTTCTCTAAATGGAATAATAAGTTGAAACCTTTTTCGTATGGGACTGAAGAGAAGGCTTCATCTGGATCGGTGCCATCTTTTAAGTCTTGTACTAATGTAGAAAATCTGTTTGGATTGGCCATAGCTTTGATAGAGTTTTCTAAATCATTCCAACCAATGATAGCACTGAAATGTCTAGTTGGTTCGCCATGAATAGCACCAGTGATTCTTCTTTCCAAATAAACTGTCCAACCTTCGTTCAACCAGAAATGATTCCACGAACAGTTTGTAACCAAATTACCTGACCAAGAATGAGCCAATTCATGAGCAATGACATCAATGTTTGATTTATCGTAGGCAATCAAAGTTGGGGTGGCAAAAGTCATGTTTGGAGATTCCATACCACCATACGGGTAGGAGTTGACATTGACCAAAATATCGTAACTACCCCATTCGTATGGGAAGACGATCTTTTCAGCTGCTTTAATGAATTTCTCAACATCGCCGGAGAATTCCCACTTACAGTCATCTAGTCTGAAAGGTTCACAATAGACCTTTGAACGTGGACCAATTTCTGCGTTGACTAAATTACCGGAAGCAATACCCACTAGATAAGCTGGGATTGGAACTTGTTGTTGGAAGCTGTAAGTGCTGGTACCATTACCGTTATCGGTAACATTTTTCTCAATACCAGAAAAGACAACTGGTAGTTCAGAGGTGATATTTGCGACGAATGTCGATTTGACAGAAGGGGTATCGAAACATGGGAACAAAGACCTAGCATGGATAGCTTCTAATTGAGAGAAAACATATGGTTTGTCAGAGTTTGTCTGCTCTTTAGTCAACCATTGTAATGCGGTACAATCCTTTGTTGTCGAGAATGACAATTTCAGATTGAAAGCAGTATCTTTGTTAATATACTTTTTGATGTTGCTAATTTCTAATTTGGAACCTAGTGGTTCGATTCTAGCGTTTAGTTTGAAATCTTCAGCGACAACAGTAGAATTATTCAATTCAATGGAGTGAATAGTTAGGAAAGATGTATCTAAGTTGACTACGTTAGTCTTGACGTCTTTTCTAGTCAATTCTAATTGAATGGCACCGTTAATCAAACTCTCCTTAAAGTTAATATTCAAATCCAAAGTAGTATTTTGGACATTAAATAGGTGATAGTTGGAGAAAGTAGAATAATCGACCTCTGGAGAAGAAGCAGGTCTATGCTGTTCTAGGATATCAGGCAGTTTAACCATTTTAATTGAATGCCGAACTGATCTTATATTTTTTGATATTGAATTTTTTGAAACCAATTTAAAAGAAGTTCTAAGAGGCAAAGACATTGCATTCTTCTCTATCTTCCTCTTCTTATATGTACGTAGATAATATAAAACTACCATGACAGCAACTAAAAGAATCCCCCTGTTTGCATTACTAGATAATGCACAATAGGTCATATTCTGATGGTTATTATCATTAATTGAAAAATTTGATTCCGACATTCTTGGCATTGAGTTTCTAGAGTGTGAAAGCTTTGTGCGCGTGAATGACAGTGAAAAAGAGAGAGAGAGAGAACTAGACATATGTACAGAAACGCAATTACATACGATCCAATAACGCCGTAATTGATATTACACGACATGAACATATGCATATATTAAGGGATTGGAGTGGAGCAACCTTTAACAGTGATAACATTACAACGCTGTTCAGTTCGACAAGCGACAGAGCGGGAGAGAGAGACAGTTGGGTACCAGAAGGAAACACATCGAATAACACAAACCCACCACGTTAACATCCGGGTAAACCGGGTCCGTCTCAGACATAGTGTAAGCTGGTGAATGCACTTTGCCAGTCAGCACTAGTCTTTACGTTTACGGGAGTATACTGCAATGCGATCAAGAGCAGTTACGCTGTCGAGAGGTGTTGTCTCTCACTGTGTGCCCGGGTGCTCTATGTAACAACAAGGTCAGGGGCAATGGGATATTAGCTGGCTGTGTCAAAGGAGGCGGCTCTTATCTTGTAGCCCATTGGGAGACACCTTGAACTATGGAGCCAGTAGGTGTTGATGTTGACGGTTGTTTGCTTCTTTGCTGTTGGCTGTTATCGAGGTTCCTGGACGTTGGATGAGAGGGGCTTGCCAGCTGTTGAAGAGACGAACACCGCAGAGATGCGTATCGGCGTATGCCTCTTTCAATGCAGGGCTACGGCGCTTTAACAGTTGCGTAGCGCGACTGGAGCAATGGCGCGGGGACCACCCGCACTTCTCTCCACGAGGTCTGCACTGGGCCAATGCATTTCCCCACCCATACGTCTGAGTTATACGGCATGTTCTGAGGGGCGTGGCCTGCGTCTGCTGCTACGTGCGTTTGACACCGACGGCGTCCTAAACAGCATGTGCACGCGAAGTTTGCCTGCACATTTCCCAGATCACATGACTTCCCATTCTGTTATCACACATCTATTTTTTCTTTTCCTGAAACCTTTGATGCCCATCAGCAGCCTCTAAGCTACTACTCTGACAATAAACGTAATAGCAATAGTGAAATAATATTGCTAACAATAATATTGTCAGCAAACTTTTATAAAGTCATCTCATTTTGTTTGTACCCGTACTCATCACAACTTATATATATATATATATATATACAGGTTGCTTACTTTTATTCAATTATTTCTTAAAGCCTCGTTTCTTTCCTTCTGGTCTTTGTTTTGATAGCATCATAATCGTCAGCTATCACACACACATATATCTCTGCTTATCAGTACTTTCAAGATGTCAAAACATAATACTATGACATCGACAATGTCAGATATATTGCCCCAGCAACATCGCAATTTACAGCAATTACAGAATTTACAAAATAGAACAAAGTCGCTCGGGGTCACCAACGATTATAATCCGGCCTATTTGCAATCTATACAGAATAATCTACTGAACAACAATATGGATCCTAATGGTAAAAATTTCCAGTTACCTCTCTCGACCATCAATACCAATCAAAGCAATTCAAACTCGAAAATGGATAAGGCATATATGGGGTCTGGTGCTCCTCTTCTGTTCAATTCTACTGCTAATGGTCTGGCTCCCGATGTTCAACGTTCTTCTTCTACTGCAACAAACACTGTTCCTAATCTTAATACAAGTGATGTAATTTTTCAGCACAAGACTCCAGCGGTTAATTCTGCTACTCCGTTATCGAGACAAAACATGCAACAGGATCCGAGGTCACCTTTAGTCGTTTTAATACCTACCAATTCGCATCCAACAGAGATTTTAGCCACCAGATTCACTGCGTGGAGAAGTGTAATCAAGTCATTGGTAACATATTTATCAGAAGCCTCTTCAATCCAGGACGAAATTGTAAGGCAGCAGTTGAGGCTAACCCATGCTATCGAGTTTCCATTTTTCTCAATAGAAAACTTATACCAGCCGTCCTCTCAAGAGGATAAAAATAATCAGAATTTCTTCCTATCTCTAGGCAATGGGTCTGTTCAAGATCTGCCTACTATTTTGAATCTATACCACAGTTCTCTAGCCTCAAATGCATCTAAAGTCTCAAAGGAACTCTCGTCAGATATAATACCAAGACTACGAGACTTGAGAGGGGACTTATTAATAAAAATTAAAGAAATTAAAGTATTAAATTCGGATTTCAAAAATTCTTGTCAAAAAGAACTGCAAAAGACAAAAGATGACTTAAAAGTTTTTCTACAATCAATTGAAGAGGCCCGTTATGGGACTCCAAAACAAGATCCATATTTAACAAAACTAGTTCTAAATAGACAGATCAAAAAACAGTTATCGGAAGAAAATTTCTTACATGAAGCCTTCGATAATTTACAATCATCAGCAGAAGAATTAGAAAAAGTTGTAGTTATGGAAATACAAAATGCATTAACAAATTACGCAAAGTTATTAGGTCAACAATCACAATTAGTTTTTGATGTTTTGATTTCAAAATTGGATACTGGTTTCTTTAGCAAAAATCCAAATTTTGAATGGGAAAATTTTATTGCAAGAGATCCAAATTTTATTTTACCAGATATACCAATGAGGAAAATGAATTCTATAATATATAAAAATCAGAACGATCCATTGACTTACGAAATTACTTCTGGCTACCTTGAAAAAAGATCCAAGTTCTTAAAGGCATATTCAAAAGGTTACTATGTATTATCACCAAGTTTCTTACATGAGTTTAAATCACCAGACAGGAAAAAAGATTTAGTACCGATCATGTCACTTCCATTAAATGAATGCACTGTCACTGAGCATTCAAGAAAGGGTTCTTCTGATTATAAATTCATATTACACTCCAAGCAGAACGGGCTTATTATCAGAGGTCATAATTGGGTCCTTAAATCAGATTCCTATGAAAACATGATGCTATGGTATAATTTAATAAATGATTTAACTAAATTAACAGACCATCAAGCCAAAGTAGATTATGTCATTAAAAAAATTAACTTAACTGGTGATGCTGCTCAAAATGTTTTATTAAATAGAGAAGCTTTGAAAGACGAGGAAAGAATTGATAAGTCTATAAATGTGGAAAATGACGATCAAAATTATGATGATCTTAACATGGTTCCTGAAATCACTGTATCAAGTCCGATTAAACGTTAGATAATCATTGTTATATATGCATGCTACTTACAAGTTATAGCTATTATCTTCTTTTTATCAAGTAACAAAATGGGTTTCGTAGCTTTGTAATATTATTTATAATGTATATAATTTAATATTTTATAGTCTGTGACTTTGCGGTAATAATACAGTTCTGGCAGAAGGTAATTAAATCATTGGAGTTTTCATTGAAGTGACGATTTCATTAAAGTAGAAACAATAAATATTTAAAACTATTAAAATACTTAAATAATTTCTAAATCAAGCATGTCCATAACATACTTATCCCAGTCTTCATCGAATTTAGCATCTGAAAATTTAATTGAAACACATAATTTCCCTCTTTTACTAATTTCAAATTTCTCAGTATCACACAATTCTGAGACTTGTTTAAATATGTCCTTCAAACTGTTATACGCATTTTTATCATTAGCTGTTTTAACATAATCAGGATCTTCTTCACTGATGAAAAAGAAACCAGTTCTGGTTTGTTCGTTGTTAACTTTTGCCTCTTTGTTATTTTTTACGTCCCAAGGAACAACAATATCCAATAATGGGCCTGCTGAAGCATGAACTAAAGGAATCAATCCAGCTGCTGCATACTCGACAACCGCAATACCAAAATGTTCATTCCACATAGCGTTTATACCATAAGATGATTCATGGAGATATTTTTTAATATCCTCGTAAGGGGCATCAGTGACAAACTCCATTAAGTGCATAGGAATTCTATAATTGATATACGCTAGTCTCTTTAGATTCTCAACATAATCTTTGTCATTTTGAGATCTTGTAGATCCTACAAAAATAATTTTTGGAGGTTCATAATTTTCAGTAGTTGATAATTCTGCTAAGTATTTTGAATATTCTTGAATGATTAATTGATGTCTCTTTTCATTTCTAAATTGAGCAAGGACTACAGCTTGATTTTTTCTATTCCATTTATCTTCTTTTATAACCAATCTTTCAGTTGAGCAAGGAGGATAAATAATTTCTGAATGACTATCTCTCCAAATACTTTTTATATGATTATTTGTCCAAGTTGAATTCGTTATAGAGACGAACACTAAGGAACCTACCCATTCATAGAAAAACATGAAGATTGACCAATAAATATACTTAGCTTTAGTTCTGAACGAATTAGATGTTTCAGAAAATTTCAACTTGTCTAACATATCAGTTGAAATGACTGGGAAATGGGTGTATGCAATTATTGGCATGTCTGCCATGAATCTGATAGCAGGATAACCAAATGGATAACCCATTGTGTCACACCAGAAATCAACTGGACATCTCCAATATGCTTCGACTGTCAAAATAAAAGATCCAAAAGCTTGACCCAATAGCGTGAACACTGGCCATGTCCTATCAGAAACCAAAAATCTTGTCCTTAGATAAATAAACACGACTCTGCTCTCTTCCAGTTTGTAACCAAATGTAGTATTCACATTATCCAGAATTTGAGAACGGGAAGCATCGACATCACCAGTATAGACAATGGCCACATTCTTCTTATCGTTACGCAAAACAGTTTCTATAGCTTTCCATAGGACTTTTTCACCACCCCCACCTGCATTACAATAGGGATGGAAAAATCCATATAATTTATTATCAGTGTATAATTTCTCCTCTGAACCCCTACCTGCGTTAGCTATAACAGTATCCCATTCCTTTCTATCTACCTTCAAACAACTAGAAAACGTATCATCGTTTGAATATTCTGTAACGTGAGAGGATGCCTTCAATAACTGGTATCTCAAACATCCTAAATAAAACCTTGATTTTATCACTAGAGTGGAGTCATTCTCCTTATGGTCAATCTTAAACTCTCTTAAGAACTTTGACGATGGTCTTCTGTACTCGTAAGTGATTTTCAGTAGTACACGGAAACATAAATATAATGTGCTAATTAGCAGCACTAATATAGTAGTTATTAATATCATCTTAGCCAGATAGCAGTAGCAGTAGCAGTATTAAATATTATCTGTTTGTTGCTTTCAACCCTCGCCCATTAATGGTACACAGATCATGGTATCATGTACTAATAATTAATTATATATAAATGTGCTTCTTTTATAGGATTTTAAAGTCATTTGTTCTGCAAAAACGACATATTATGCGGTATCCCAAAATCGATTGCTCTAAGAATCCTGCGCACAAAGAACAAATGTTTGTGGGATCAAACTACTTTTGTAATGGAAGTTGCATGCTACAAGCTATAACGATGGCAAGAAGACCTCTTCATATTACAAGGTTGAAGATATGTAAAAGCTGTACAACAGTCCCTTTCAAAAGGTATTATCTTGCATAGTTCTTTATCCTTTCTTAATTATATATATATATAGCTTATCTATCTCTCAATTCGTTAACTAGCTCCAACAATGGTCCGAAATCAGAAGGTCTCAACAGTTGAAATTCTTGAACAAACAAACAAAAATGTCTGAAACTTGTATTCAGTACAGTCTGTAAATTCAACTCTAAGATTTCATTGAAATGATGACAGTATATGTGTGCGTAGACTCTGAACAATCTCCTTAATATCGGAATTGCTACTTTTTGAATGAATCTATTTGGGAAAGTACCAGAAGTTTTTGATGGGAAGAAGGTTTCATCGTCGAATTGATCTTGGCACCACTTCATCAATACCTCTACGTATTTGGGGGCTGATACAGAAACAGGAGGTTGGTCTTTTTGGAAACTCCACAAGTATTCGTATTCATTAGTGGCAATCATTCTCGGACAGGATTGCGGTGAACAGAACTCAGTGATGGTGCCATATAACATGTTGATTTGATTATAAAAGTCCACACAATGCACTGCCAGCCACTCATTTTCATTTTCACCCTTAGGTAACTTCACAGCCTGGTTCAAAACACCTTTGGAACCCAAAGTCATCTCCACAATTTGCTTTAGATCCTGGTGCGAAGAAACAGTAGTCCCCACAGGTGCTTGAATATACGGTTGCTGATGGGAAGGTGTATAATTGAAATCCGTTATCTGCTGTGGACTGCTATTTACTTGTTTAGTGGGCGTCTGTGGAAGCACCCTTGTAGGTTGGCTGTATTGATTGTGGTTCATAATATTAGCTGGTGCATTCAACTCATTCGCTTGAGTACCACCACCTACATTGAAATTCTTGTAATTATCGTTATCATTCGAGGCCGCATTGCCATTATTAGTGTTCCATTTGAAACCTCTGGTGGAACGTATAGTCTGGCCTGGACTCAAATGAAAATTTTGTAGAAATGACATCTTCCAATTACTATATGTATAGTTATATCAGCGATATATACCTTGACTGTTGCCAACTATTACAATTCCCAAAAATATTCAAAAATGTAAAAATAAAAAGTACTGATTCCAAAACAACAGATAAAACTCTTAGCACTCTTACAAGATCGAAATGATACAAACTAAACTAAATAAACTTTTATATAATAGCTTTATAACAACTTATCATCATGTTTACGGTTCTTAAAATCAAAGTTGAATGAATTTTTTCTTGTAACTGATTGTTTTTGGTATCGCCCAATTGGGAAATCTAATATGGGATGGGCTATATACGGTACGCATTGGTAGCGCCGAATGTGGGTACTTAAAGTGAGCCCTTCAAAGTAATAAGGTGACAGTAATTGATTAGAACTGTGTGTGGGTTTTGTATAACTTGTATAACTTGTATGGTTGTATATTTTGATTTAGATGGTGCTAACTCACGGTTTCTAGCTTTTGGTAGAACTCTTTTACCTTTTCGTTGACTTTGATTTTTGATGGATCGAAATTTAGAACTTGCAATGTGTCCATTGAGATGGCTCTTGATAATGCGACGTATATTTGACCTGCTTCGAAAATGTTTCTTAGATCAACTTTTAATCTTTGTAATGTTTGACCTTGCGATTTGTGAATGGATAATGCCCAACATAACATGATTGGGATTTGACTTCTCTGTAATGCGGAATGGGAACCTGGTAGATCGACGACAAAATTGTCTGGTAACATTAATTCATGATGAAATCTGCCAAGTGGCAAGGTCCATTTGACATAAGGAAACTTGATATCTTTGGGGGAAACTCTGGTGGTGGCGTAGAAGAGGATGTTTTCTAGTCTTTCCATGCGAGCAAATGGTCTCATGTTTAATTCTTCTTGGAATTCTTTAGAGAGTCTTGCTCTAGGGTTGCCAACTACTTTAGAGACTAGTTTCATATCATTTATGGCTTCTTCGTCCATTATACGATAAATTTCATTCATTTTCTTCTCTAATGTTTGTGGGATAAAAAATAAAACAATTCCTAAAGAACCGTTGACTAACTCAGATTCAACTTTGTTCTTTAACATCATAACTTGTGCGTTTTCCTTTAAGGTGATTTTTCTCTCAACCATCACTGACGAATCGATTAAATTATGTAATTCCTTAGGACCAGTATCGTCTGCTACGTACTCATGTTTCTCACCGAGTAACAAATCTAGCTGTCTCGAGTTAGATGATTCAACTTCCCTTCTAGTGGCATACAGTTCAGTCGGTTTGATGCCATCAGAATATCTTTTTTCATTTCTTAAGGATCTTAATCTTTGAACCATATGATCTTCGATCTCACCAAATCTGATTTTATTAAGAATATCCACTAGTTCGTTATCTTGTTGTCTGAAAACTTTAGTCAATAGGATAGTCTTCTGAACACATAATTTCCACATATTACTTTCAAAACAGAATAGAGGTGGTTCATTATATTCTTTTTTACTAACAGGTGGTAATTGGAAAAAATCACCAGTTAATACAAGTTGGATCCCACCAAAGGGTCTGTTGATTTTCCTTACTCGTCTTGCTATTTCTTCAAGTCTGTCTAAAAATTTACCATCAACCATAGAAATTTCATCAACGATTAAGACTCTTGTATTTTTCCAACTTGCATTTAGTTCATGATTTTTTTGGATCTTATTTACTAAAGAATCCAAACTCCCTCCACCTAAACCAATACCCGCCCATCTGTGTAATGTCACACCGCCAATTGTACTTGCAGCCAATCCAGTTGATGCAGTAACAGCTATTGTATCTTTACCATATAAGCCGTTCAATCTCCCAATTATTGTTCTTAAAATGATAGACTTACCAGTACCAGCCGAACCTGAATAGAAGACACTGAACTTTTTTCGTATTATCAGGTCAATAACATGCTGTTGTTCTTTGGTCAATTTTAATTCAGAAAATATATTATTTAAATTGTTTTTATTTTGAGAGCTGGATAGTGAAGATTTATGACGCTTAATAGGTTTGATTCTTTTTGTTTGTAGGTCAAGCCCTTGGAAAGTTAGCCTCTTCAAAGAACTAGTGCTCCCGTTACTTCGTTCTGATGATTGGGAGGCTGATAAACTAAATTGTGTACTCGTGGTCATCTCTCCAAAGTCTTCCTCAAATGGGGATGCGTTAGGGTTCTTACTTGAAAGAGCACTTTGTGTAAAAGTATCATTTGATATATTTCGAGTAAATGATATTTTTCTTGGGCTTGAACCCTTAATTGATGTAAACGATGTAATCGAAGATATTGAATCACTCATTTCATCTTGTATTAAATGGTGAGAAATTGTTGATGATGATACCGATGAATTGGAGGACGTTCTACAAAGAGTTCCAAATGAGCCAGTTAATCGAGACTTTTTGAAATGGTTAAGGTGTGGTTTATTCATTAGTTTTTTTACTTCAAAATCTGGATCATTTTCATCAAAAGAACCTTGCGATGAAAATAACAACATTGATTTCTTATTGAGCTGTGTTGCTTTTTGATTGGAACTTATCTCCTTTTGAGGACTGGAAGGTCGAGAACTTTTCTTGAAAGCATTCGATGTGGTAGAGTTCTTCAAAGAGGCACTATTAGAATTTTTGCTAAAGAAGGATGCAATTGACGGTTGTTTATTATTAGAGCTGGTTTTCTTTACTGGTTTGCTATTAGATCTTATCATATTTTTATATGCATCAAAGTTTCTTTGCACTATTACGGAAGGTGATGGACTTGTGATACGATTGTAACCTCTTGTATACCAGTTACACAAGTGGAAACAGAGAAAAACAACTTATATTATGAAAATGATCATTCAAGAAATAGATATGCAGTTAAAATGTCAACGAAGTAATATAACTACACCAAAACTCATCTGTTTAACTTTGTTTATAGATTTGTTGATACTAATGAAAAACTATTTACGTTGTGATCTATTAAGCTCATCGCCGAAAACTGCATATAGGCAGACAGTGTCAAGCTATAGAGTTGATGTCAAAATAACCGTAAAAGTATATTGGAACAATGCTTGATCTAGATTAATATGCTAATTTATTATGTCTATATATGTATGTTAAATTTGGTTATAGAGTTATTTTTGGGAGAGGTTCTATTCTTCCAGGTCACTGTCATCATCAAATGTAGATTTTGGTGGGAGTACTGTTTTAAACGTTTCTACTGACTCATGCGGTTCGTCGTCGACATTCACTGACACACTTGGCCGTCTTTGGAGTGTTATATTGGCTACACTGCTACTTAATAATAGTCTATGGCCGTCTGGTTTATCGGCACCGTTAAGCATCAGAGTAGGAATGTCTTGT
Source organism: Tetrapisispora phaffii CBS 4417 (assembly GCF_000236905.1). NCBI lineage: Eukaryota > Fungi > Ascomycota > Saccharomycetes > Saccharomycetales > Saccharomycetaceae > Tetrapisispora > Tetrapisispora phaffii. The sequence continues at coordinate 349,515 of NC_016523.1, forward strand.
GTCGCGGTGGTTTTCAATTCGTTAGTTTCAGCAGGGAAACTTGTCATAGCCTTTGGAGCATCATCTATATGATGCGTGATTCTACTTGGTTCATCTTCAACTCTTTCAAAATCAAATTCTGGTGGTGGAGACACAGGTGGAGATATCAAGAATAATTTTTGCGATTTCGGTACTTCCAAATATGTTCTCTCATTGATTTTTGAATCTTGTAAAGTATAACAAATTCTGCAATAAAGTTCAGAAAAATGATTAGATTGGACGATCGATGATATGATTAACTCAGATAGTTGGTGATCTGGGGCAACGATTAGTATTCTTTTAAATTTTTCCAATTTTAACAAAACTAGAGGGTTGGAATTATTGATTTCAAATTTTGTTAAAATATTGTCATAAAGCCATACTTTTAAAAAGTCCATAATAGCATCAAGTTGAGCGCCCACATTGTCCTCATACCTTGAATCAAATCCAGTGAACGTAATTATTAGAGTATTTGTTGTCATAATAAGATTTTAAAACAAACGCTGCTTGATTTAATGACTCAAAAAGGGATGTGTATCTACCAATAAGTACTAAGCAAATAGGGAACCTAAATACACTTGCTCTTATATATGCACTAGTATTTTGTGATAGCACGGCTCTATTCGATTGTAAAACCATACATACCTCCTTCTTATTAAGTATATTCAGCATAATAAAATGCTTTAAATATCAATCTTATCATCGATCTAGAAAGCTAATATTCCAATATCGCTCTCACAGCAAATTTGAAATTGTTAATGGCTAGTAAGTATCACTAAAAACCAAGTTATTAATGTTTCAATAGAATGGTTTAAAAGTATATTAAAGAGAGGAAACATCTAGTGCATTGAGGATAACAGGATCGCATTCGAGTTTTGTTTCACTGGTTTTGTTATTCAACTGTGAACATTGAATCATCGTACGACTAGAGGTACTATCGCAATTGAGAAAGTTAAAACGGTCATTTCATATTGAATCGATATCTGATCAAATAATGTCGTACATACCAACCATACTCACTAAGACTCCTATTAGAGTCTCTGTGACCTCTGGGAGGTATCTGCTGTTTGGTACAAGATCATATACTCAATATGGCTATAACAGTATTACGACGAAACTTGTTTCTAAATCAAACCCCATCAGTTGCAGCTCAAGAAAAGAGAAGTCTCATGTAAATAATAACTATATTCCATTTGTAAATAATTTAACACTCATGAACAATAAAAGATTGCTCTTCACCTCCACAAGACATTCATGTGGTAAATGTGAAAATTTACTAAACCGTCAATCCAAGGGTTTAACGTATGTATTAACAATATATTAAAAATTATAAAGATTGATTCCCAATTACTCAATCCAGTTTGCTGAACTACTGTGAACATCATTGTCATATAGCTCAAACATCAAAACAATAAGAGTCACTGATCAAAACCCTCTTTTGGTTCTGGCATTGATCTATGTTAAGTTCCATATCCAGGTCTACACAGGGATTATAAACTCACTAAACTACTCACAAATATCAAGAACTATAAAACACCTGCATTGACATTACAAGAATTATCTCTACTTCTTTTATTATTCAAAATAGCAACAGTTTATTCAATTAGATGTGAACCTTCTGTTTTGTACTTGCATCTGTTTTTTGAAAGGTTCACGGTTCCTTCTTTTAATGTAAAAGAAAAATTTAAGACAACAACTTTAGAAACTATAAAAGATAAGTTATCTTTAACCAATTATTTAGAAACTTTGTTGTAGGTGAAGTGTATTTGAGGAGTATTGAATCAGTTGATATCTTATCTGTATTTAATTGCAATTGTATACAGTTGAACCAAGTAAAAACTGTGGAGTGGTCCATTCGGATATAATTCTTTTTATTGACTAATATACTAACTTCCATTATTTGTGATTAATTTCAATCGAGTTACTATGTCTAACAGTGAACAAAGAGAGATTTTACCTACTAATTTGACACCATTACATTATGATGTCGAATTGGAACCAAATTTTGATTCCTTTAAATACAATGGTAAGACTTCCATTGATTTAAAAGTCAATTCGGCTGATAACATTATTAAATTAAACGTCTATGAGATTAACGTATCTAAGATTAGCTTACAATTAAATGATTCTACCCTTATTGACGTTGAGACCTTTGATAATGATAATGAAGCCCAAATTTTGACAATCAATTTGGCAAACGAATCTGTTTTAAAAGATTTTATTGGAAAGACAATAAGATTAAATATCGAATTTGTTGGTGAATTGAACGAAAACATGGCTGGTTTCTACAGAGCAAAGTATGAAGATAAGATTACTGGGGAAACAAAATACATGGCTACAACTCAAATGGAACCAACAGATGCTAGGAGAGCCTTCCCATGCTTTGATGAACCAAATTTAAAATCCACATTTAGCATCACTTTGATTTCTTCTCCAAATTACACCCATTTGTCCAATATGGATGTTAAAAGCGAAGTAATTGACAAGGAAACTGGTAAGAAAATTACTTTGTTCAATGTCACTCCAAAAATGTCAACTTACTTAGTTGCCTTTATTGTTGCAGAATTGAAGTATGTCGAAAACAGGGACTTTAGAATCCCTGTCAGAGTTTACGCAACTCCAGGTAACGAGAAGGATGGTCAATATGCTGCAGATTTAACTGCAAAGACGTTGTCATTCTTTGAAAAGACCTTTAACATTCAGTATCCATTACCAAAGATTGACAATGTCGCTGTCCATGAATTTTCAGCCGGTGCAATGGAAAATTGGGGTTTAGTTACTTACAGAGTAGTTGATGTCTTGATAGATGAAAAAAATGCTACTTTAGATAGAGTACAAAGAGTCGCAGAAGTTGTTCAACATGAATTAGCTCATCAATGGTTTGGTAACTTGGTTACTATGGACTGGTGGGAAGGTTTATGGTTAAATGAAGGGTTTGCTACATGGATGTCTTGGTACTCTTGTAATGAATTTCAGCCATCATGGAATGTCTGGGAACAATATGTCACAGATACTTTACAACATGCTTTGAGTTTAGATTCTTTAAGATCATCCCATCCAATTGAAGTTCCTGTTAAGAGAGCTGATGAAATTAATCAAATTTTTGATGCCATTTCGTATTCTAAGGGTGCCTCTTTATTAAGAATGATCTCAAAATGGTTAGGTGAAGATGTATTTATTAAAGGTGTTTCCAATTATCTAAATGAATTCAAATACAGTAATGCTAAGACTGAAGATTTATGGAAAGCTTTGTCTGCAGCTTCAGGGAAAGATGTTTCAAAAGTCATGAATATCTGGACCAAAAAAGTTGGTTTTCCAATCATTATAGTGGAAGAAGATCCAGCTGATCCAAGAAAAATTACTTTGACTCAAAACCGTTATTTGAGCACTGGTGACGTTAAACCAGAAGAAGATGAGACCTTGTACCCTGTTTTCTTAGCATTGAGAACCAAGGAAGGTGTCGATCACTCTGTTGTATTCAATGAGAAGACAACTACAATCAACTTGAAAGATGACAGTGACTTTTTTAAAATCAATGGTGGTCAAGCAGGCATCTACATTACTAAGTATTCTGATGAGAGATATGCTAAACTATCAAAGCAAAGAGACCTATTGTCAGTGGAAGATCGTACCGGTTTAGTCGCCGATGTAAAGGGTTTAGCCTCATCTGGTTATACCTCCACTACCAATTTCTTGAAATTAGTTTCTGACTGGAAAAACGAAGAATCATTTGTTGTCTGGGAACAAATAATCAACAGTTTGTCTGGCCTTAAATCTACATGGATTTTTGAATCTGAAGATGTCAAAGAAGCATTAGATGAATTCACTAGACAATTGATATCAGAAAAGATCCATAAGCTAGGTTGGACTTTTACTGAGAATAAGGGTGAAACTTCTTCTTTTGCAGAACAACGTCTAAAAGTCACTTTATTCAGCAGTGCAGCTGCTGCTAGAGACCCAGTGGTTGAGAGAGCAGCTATGGAGATGTTTGAAAAATACACATCTGGTGACAAAAACGCTATTCATCCACTAATCAAACCAGTTGTCTTTGCCACGGCTGGTAGAATCGGTGGTATTGAGAACTATGAAAAAATATTTAACATCTACAAGAACCCAGAGACTTCAGATGAAAAATTAGCTGCATTGAGAACTTTAGGCAGATTCAATGATCCGCAATTAATTCAAAGAACATTAGGCTACTTATTAGATGGAACTGTTTTAAACCAAGATATCTACATTCCAATGGGCGGATTAAGAGGTCACAAGGAAGGTATAATTGCACTATGGAAATGGATGCAAGAAAATTGGGATGAGTTAGTTAAAAGATTACCACCAGGTTTATCCATGCTAGGCTCTGTTCTAGTAGTTGGTACTTCTGGCTTTACCTCTTTAGAATCCGTGAAAGATATTGAAACATTCTTCAAGGGCAAGTCTACTAAAGGTTTCGATCAAAATTTGGCTCAATCTTTGGACACCATTACATCTAAGGCGCAATGGATTACTAGAGATGCCGATTTAGTCAAGAGTTACCTAAAAGATAATGGCTTTTATAAATAATTTTGATATATGTATTTATCGATAATGACACATCGATTACATAAATTAAAGTATGCTATAAATTAGAATTACTAAATACATCAAATTTGAACATAATTTTCTGACTATTAATAATGCTAGGGATCTCATGATGTCGTGTTTTTTCTGTTAAACGGTTTCCAAAATCCTTTTAATCTTATCTTTTGTATATAAGACAACGAATTTCTTATAAAATATAGCCTCCGGGTTGTAGTAATTGCCTTAGTCATCGTTCTTGGCAGATCTTTCATTATTTCACCATGAGAATCTAATATATAGGTTCTCATTTGCTGAACGTAGGTGTCATCTATTTTAGAAATGTAATATACTTCATCGTTTGTTGTGAAATTTAAATTGGGATACAGAATAGTATTATCAATACAAATTGGAGATACACCTTTCATACTATCAGAGTATGGGGAACTATTTCGAGGCAACGCTGCCTTTACTTTCCTTCTTCGTAATGCAATGACCATAAATACCAATCCAACTATTATTAAATTTATGAGTGAGTACAAACCAATATTTAGCAAACTAGCGAGTAACAAGCTGTTGCTCTTATTATCTTTAGGCTGAAACGTGTCATCATTTTCCATTTCATGTAAGACATCAAATTCTTCTATACCATAAAACCCCAATAAACAACCAAATTCCCTGTCATTAGATCTTTTTACTAATGAATATATAGCGCATGTTATTATATTACCTTCTTCATTACAAACCAGTCACTATATCAGTTTTTTTCCATTAATATTGTGCTTTTATTAATTTGTGTCACTTCAGCAATGTGATGACATTAAATTGTTATTGCAATATAACTGTTATATTTGGAATAAAAAAGTAAAAGTAAACGATTCTGGTAAACTCAGTTTAATCTTTTGTTAAACAAGCTGTTGTCAGTTAGATGGTTTGTAACTTCAAGTGTACTAATCACAATAAATATCAGTATTTCACATACCGAGACCATCTACTCGCAGCCTCACAAACATACATGCTCCTTTCGATAATATTGTCAAAGTTAGGAAAGCAATTACAACACTCCAACAGTTGAACGATAGTTACTTAAGTATGATTATGATAACAGGTATATGTTTAAAACATCTCTTCTATATATATATTATTCTAAATTTAATATAAGAGTCTTTAACTTTCACTTCGTCAAACAAACCTTCCCCATATTTGATTTGTCATTTAAGAGAGATTTTCAGGAGTGTGTGTAAAGTACTTTTATAACAATAATAGTCATATATAATGACTATTAGTCTCTAAATGTATGGTATATTTAACTAATTGAAGGATTAAATGGATATGTTGAATTTTTTTTTCGTTTGCAGTCGGATAGGTTAGTACATTACGAACTGAGATCAAAGAGATCTAGACATTAATAAAAGATGGTTGAGTTTACAGTAGACGTCTGTTTGTTTGATTTGGATGGTACAATTGTGAATTCCATTGAGGCTGTCGAATTAGCATGGATTAAATTGTGTAAGGCCTACAACGTTGATCATATAGAAGTACTGAAGTTTTCTCATGGTGTCAGATCAATAGATGTGTTGGTGAAGTTTTTCCCTGATATCGATAATACTGATAATGCTGGGGTAAAGTTATTGGAATCATCTATAGCAACTGAATTTGCTAACTTGGTTAAACTAATCCCAGGTTCAAAAGATCTCTTACTATCATTGGATGTTAATACAGATGGTTTAGCATATGGTGAACGTAAGTGGGCAATTGTTACCTCTGGTTCTCCATACTCTGTCTTTTCCTGGTTTGACAATATTCTTAAAGATGTTAAGAAACCAGATATTTTTATTACTGGGTTTGACGTAAAGGCTGGCAAGCCTGATCCGGAAGGTTATGCTTCAGCAAAGGAACAATTGTGTAAGCTATGGAAGTTCGATTCACAAAAAGCAAGAGCAGTTGTATTTGAAGATGCACCAGCAGGTGTTATTGCCGGTAAAGCCATGGGTGCAACTGTTGTTGGTATTACTTCTTCTCATTCCAAGGAGGTATTATTTGAAGCAGGTGCTGATTATGTGGTTTACGATCTTACTCAAGTGAGTGTTGTTAAGAATACTCGTGACGATGGGATAACAATAAAAGTTGTTGATCCTATTTCAAAATACTAATGATGAAATGTCTATGATATGACATTTATGTCGTTCATTAACGTAAATAAATATAATAATGTCTTAAAATATAGATTATTTAAAAGAACACTTTAATATATTCATGATGTATTTACAAATTTATAATCCAGTTTAAGAAGCTTAGCTAACTTCTGCTGATTCTTAAATAGTCTTTTCTTCTTTTGAATTTTGGAAACTGACCCAATAGTGATGAAGTTCAAAACAAACCTCAACTGTAATTAAATATATGATAATCCACTCTAAGAATGTTCCTTTCTTTTCATTTAAAACTGACAAAAGCATTCTCGAATGATCTGTGCAATAGTCTAGTTTACTATTAAGAATATTAATACGTGGTGCAATATCCAGAAAATGAGAGACATTTTTATATATTTTCTCCAATCTAGGTTCACTCCAGTACAAATCTGGAGTTTCGATTATATTAGAATATAAGTTCAATCGCCCACGAATTAGAAATAATTTCCCAATAGATGTCAAAAAGTGCTTTTCCTTCAAGTTAATTTGTATGCCTCTTGAGAATTTTTCTGTTATTATTCTAGATTTTTGAGTATGTTCTTCCAAAGCTGCTTCAAGAACGGCTAACGATGTACTTCTTGCTATACCACTTGAGAATGCAGCTTTATCTAATAACCCTAATTCAGGATCAATTGAATTAACAATTAGCAAATCATCCATGATGTAACTACCGTTATGTAAATGACTTTCCATATTTTTACTTAAGGCTTTTGAGTTCTCAATTTCAATGAAATCAATATCTTCTGTCTCATATTTGGATTCATCTAAAGGATTAATACGAGCCTCACTCAATATTGGTATAAAATTATCCAATAACTCTTTCTCGTTCAAACCCCAACTTATGACAGAACCGTTATCAGCAAGAACCATAATGTCGGTTTTTTCTCCTTCATGAATATATTTGAATGTGATAATCTCATCAGGGATCAATGTAACAGGAATTATCCCACGGTCTCTCAATAATGCTATACCTTTCTCTAAGTTATACTTCTCAGCCGTGGTTATGACTGAACAAGTTTTAACTTTATATGTCGACAACACATTAGCCGTTTCTTGGTCATCATGACTCCCAGATTTTTTACCAACATTTCTTCGCAAATGTTTGGATGGGTTCACTTTTATACTTTTTGGATATCTTTTAGTATTATTGCTAGTAGTTTTAATATTGGTATTACTGTTAAGGAAGATGCTTTTACTATTAACACGTCTGATGTTTTGTAAATGGAACGAATTTAAAGACTGAAATCTTAAAATCCTCCAAGGAGTCATGGCATGTCTTAAACTCATTGATTAATTGTAGTCTACCAACTTGCACTATTATTGTCTATTGATTTCCTAAATAATTCCTTATTCGAGTACTCAAAGGAGGGATGTGTGGATATATAAAGCCAATACAACATTATTTTTATATTGATGGCTCTTAGTTTCCTTTTGAAAATTAGTTTTGATGACATTTTTGATCTTGATACGCTACATCGCTCATACTTTAAAAGAGGACATTGCAAGTGATAACCTATTCTTTTCGAATTATATAGCTACTGGTAAGGTAATCAATTGGAATTGTATCAACGTTTACGATTATATATATATCTGTATGTATATTTAAATCTGTTCATTTATGTATTTACTTTGCTTTTGAACAATCACTCCATGAATATGGATGAGGAACTGAATATAAAGAGAAATACGAAACCTCTGTCAACTGAATAGTTTCACTAGTGACTGTACTCATAAACCAAATCACCTTCGAGGTAGCTCCAAAACTTCTCAACATATTTTTTCTGCTCAGCCTCAGTAGTACCGCCCCTAACAGCTAAGTAAACCCTTTCGTTCAAATGAATATCCCAGACGCCCTTGTTGCCACCCACTAGTATGCCACCAGCCTCTTCAAGAATACATTTTGATGCGCACACATCCCAACACCAAGGACCACCTTCCCAGTAACAGTCAAGATAGCCGGCAGCGGCGTAGCATATGTTCATAGCAGCACTACCTAAACTTCTCACACCATGGACATGGGCTCCATTTTCACTTAACATCGCTTTGCATAACTTTGACTTAATTAAGAAATTACCAGTGTCTCCACGCTCATAGCCACTTTCTAATGCCACTAAACTGCTTGTAAAATCCAAAGGTCTCTTTTTAACATCTAGACGTTCCCCATTTAAATAAGATCCATTTCCTTTAGATCCATGGAACATTTGGTCTATGTGAGGATTGTAAACCACTCCTAATACAGAATCGCCATTTTCAGAAAGACCAATGGAAGTACAACTAAATGGGAAGGCATGAACAAAGTTAGTGGTTCCATCAATGGGGTCGACAATAAAAGTTGGTTCAGGACCTATTTTTGTCTCTCCCTTGATATATGTTTCTTCACCAATAAAACTAAAATTTGGATAATTCTCTGAAATGAATTCCTTAATCTTTTTTTCAACACTCTTATCAACTTCAGTGACAATGTCAGTTGAGTTAGTCTTATCTGAGTATTCTCCAAACGTAGTTCCTGTTCTTTTCTTAATTATTGGTCCAATTTCATTGTTTAACAGATCAATGATTTTATTTTCAATATCTTTCAATTCATTACTAGATAACACCATCTTAAACAAATATGTATAATTTTAAAACAACTCTGCTGAATGGTTCTTACCTCTTATGTTATTATCACTAACTGGAAGAGAGGATAAATGTGTCAATCACGAATATAACGAGATATTTATACCCTTTAAGTTGCCTTCAAATGACTACATCTTTAAATTTAAAGGTACAACATTTTTCACTTCGGTCGACCGTGATCCATATTTATTGAGAAATGGTTGTAAGACTAACAGGAAAAATGAACTACTACATTATAAATGATTAGATACTCTCTTATTACTTAAAGTCATTGTTGTTATTTGAAGCATATGATTTAAGATAGTATCAATTGAACTTTCCATCCCCTCTCACTTCTATTGAAGCCTTTTTCTTTCCTTTAAAGTTGAAGAAATAAGTCCATCTAGTAGAGAAGTGTCGAATATATTTACACTAAACGTCATCCATCCCCTGTATATTGTAATCTACAATTGATTTAATAATGATCCAACGAGTATTTTCAAGATCTATTCACTATAGTAGACCAGCACAAAATCTAAACAACGTACGTTTAACGTTGTTTTCTAAAGCCAATTGTGGTTTGTGCACGAAGGCCAAGACTGTTTTAAGTTCTGTTCTTGAGGAAGACAAATATAAAGATAAGGTGCAGCTCAATTTAATTGATATTGATTCTCCAAATAATAAGGAATGGTGGGACAAATATTGTTTTGATATTCCTGTTCTGCATATAGAAAACAACAAATCAGGTGAGATATCGAAGATATTTCATAAGATGACAGAATCAGAGGTTAAAGATGGTATTCATGAAATGGAATAAGAGTATCTCTATCTGATTTCATTGCATATTCAATCATTTTGCTGATCATTTCACCCTTGGAATCATTACGTTTGGAGGTATAATTGAAACAAATGTGCTTTTCTGAAGGACAGAAACTGCTGATCTTTATAATATATTAATATATTCTTTTACTATTTGCCACATATTTATATAAATTTATACATATTTTGCAAGATATAATATTTAGTTCAATTACAATCACGATTTATTATTGAGAAACTGTTTATTTGATTCCCTTTCGTTTCTTCACTGATGAAGTTTGCACAGGATTAGGACCTTTTTCTAATTTACTTGTAAAATCATCAGATAATAACATTTTCTTTCTGGTATTAGGATATGGATCGTGTGTGTAATGTGAATTGTTTCTCTGGTTCGGTTTCTTGTTAATTTTTAGTTCAACCTGAGATGGGAAAATCATCTCTAAATCATCATTTAATGATGACGAAAGATCAAAATTATCGTAGCTCTTAATGATATTATCCTCCTTTGGTTCTTCTTGAATAATTAACTTTTCTTTTGCTATAGTTTTTTTTCTCTTTTTATTAGTGGTATTCTCTAATTGAGATAGTAGTAAACTATCTTTCTCTCCTTCTAAAGTTTTCGTGTCTCTCTTTTGAATGTTATTAGGTTTGCTAGTAGTTGCATTTGGTCTGCTCATGTTAGACTGTGCATTTTTATAATTTTTCAACTGATTGGTTTCCTTCTCTAAAACTTTAACTTCATTAGCCAACTTCAAAATCCGATTTTCCTTTTCTTCAATTTTATCAAGTAAGTCTAACTTTTCAGACATATATTCTTGCTTATCAGATTCCAATTCGATTATTTTTTGTTGGAACCTTTTGACACTGCTACTATTCTCTTCAAAATTAGATTTGTTATTCTCTATTGTTTTTTTTAATGTATAATTCTCTTCTTTTAATTCCAATTCGCCTGCTTTTAAGTGAACTAACTCGATATTAAGTTCACTTACTTGATCGAGCAGTTTTTGATGGTTCTCAAACTTTTTATTGTTTTCATGGCTGAGCTGTTCTTTGGACTCTTCTAAACGCTTTACCATATTTTTTAACATATCATTTTCTGATGTTAGAGTATTGGAAATTGTGACTTGTGACGCCAACTTATTTTCATAGTTTGCTGACGAATTCGATTCAAGATTTTTTAATCTTTCAATGCTCTTTTCATACTCTGACACTTTCTCTAATAATTTTTCAGTTTGATCTTTTAAACACTTTTCATTTTCTTCGAGAGTTGTGGTTGAAAGTTTCAAATTTCCTACTTGATTCAATAATTCCTCGTATTGTGCTTCTTTTGTACCAATTGAAGTTAATAATTGAGTTTTCTGTATTTTTAGTTCAGTATTTTCTTGTGACACAGTTTCTAACTTCTTTTCGAATTCCTTATATTCCGACATAAGAGATGAAAATTTTGAAATTTCAGCATTAATTTGATTTCTATCTTCAACTAACTGGATCTTAACTTCATCAATACAATTTTTCATATTATTGCTGTTTTCTATGACTTTATCATTGCCATTATGAATATTCTGCATAATTGATTTTTCTAAAGTTGAAGAAGAGTCAGAGACCGTATTAGAAAAACTTGAGTTAATTGAATTAATAATATTATTATTTTCAGTTTTGCAAAACTCTTTTAAGATTACGACATCATCTTGATAATTCTGTTTAATGTTATTTTCATTTTCTTTTAATTTTATTTCAAACGTTTTCAAGATCTCTTCTTTCGTATTTGAACTTTCATCTTTTAAACAATTAATGAATCTCTCATTAATAAATGTTTTCAACATAGAATCGAATTCATTAAAATTTTTTTTCATCGATTCATTTATTTCAGTATTTTGTGTTTTTATAGTGTTGAATTCCAAGATTAAATTATTATTCCTGATCTTTTCTTCACTAAGCTGACCAGAACAATCATCTAGTTCTTTCTGTAGATATTCAATTTCTTTATTTTTTTTATTTAATTCCGTTTCTGTCATCATTTTTGATCTTTTCAAATTTGACACAGTGACACCGATACTTTCATAATTAGTTTTAAGATCGTTGATTTTTGCAACAACTAACTGATTGGTTTTCTTTAAGTCATGTAATTTATTATCATTATGATTCTTTTGCTCGTCAAACCATTTGATCTTTTGCTCTAGATCGCAAATTTTTTTTTTGTATTCAGCAAATTTTGAAGCAAGTTTATTAGTCTCTTCATCAGTGGCTTGTATTTTATTTTTCAATTTTTTATTATCTTGTTGTGCATTTTGTAACTCAATTTTTAAAACAGAGCATATTTTTTGGGTATTATTGAACGCATCAAGTAAAACATCATTAGATGAGGTCTCTAACGAATGATTGTTATAATTGGTGTCCGTATTTTTAGCCCCAGTATTAATGGAGGTAAGTTTTTTATCAACCACAGTTGAGGTATCTTCTGGGTAATTATTCGCAGTATCAGGATAAAACATGTTAGTTGGAGTCAAGTTTCTTACCTCAGTTATTTCTAGTTCATCTTCTTCACTTTCATCAAATTTTTTATTACTAATTGATGGAGCGACAGAAATATCTTTATTGTCTTTAATAGCTTTCTTATCCATAATATTACCTGTAGTATCTTCTGTTGCATTAGTATTATCAGGTGATAAAATTGCACTAGAAAACATTTGCGAGGAATGTTCGCTGTTAGAGCCATAAAAGGTTTCGTTTACCGAATTTAAGTTACCTTTGATCTCATCTTTACGTTTAGCTTCGGAAATATCATTTAAATTGGTTGATTGCTCATTTTGATCTCTTAAAGATAAACGTGAGAATATATTAGTTCGTGGTTTAAAAGCAACGGAATTATCTCTAAAGAAATTAGACATTTTGAATAGAGTTCCAGAAACAATTATATTAATTTTTGTAATTAGCCGCCAATACTCAAATTCTCAAATATAGTTCGATGTATACAGAAACAGTTTAGCAACTCAACTACTTGAATTTTGAACACTGGCTCAGTTATATAAAATAAATGTAAAGGCATAACCAAAGTTATAATGGTTTCTTTTAAAAGAATATTGCATTTTAAAAGTAATAGTTACAATTAATCAAGTTGCCGTCGGTTTGTTTTTCGTATCTTCAGCTTTTTTTGTTTTTTGCCGCCAAACTTTAACATCATGCACAACCCTATATATGTAGACAAATATAAGAATATAAATCTAACTATATCTGTAATCGTATACTTCCAATACATTTTATTATCTTAGTACTGAGAAAGTATATTATCAAAAGTTAAGGTACTATTATATTGTAAGTATATCATAATAAAATAAGTGTTCGACTGCAATGTCTGTATTGGTGCGTGGAGATAAATTTGCTTATTTGATACTAAGAGATTGTTGTTATAGTTAAATTCGAAAATTATCAAAATAACGTATTTTTATAACTCTATTGTCAGGTGTATAAAACTCACCAGTGAACAGCTTTGGAATATAATATATATGTCTATATATTCAATTCATACTATGACACCATTTATTGTTATCTCTTTTTTAAAGCCTCAAAAAATTTACAATTTCGGTGAAAAGAGAGCAACAGGAAGAAAGAAAAGTAAGAAAAAAGAAACCCATATCCAAGAAGTTAACTTGTGTTGTTAAGGAGATATAACGAAATATCTTTAAATTCATTCTGTGTTTCAAAAAGCTATAATATATTTATGGGCAGGATATTTTATAGTTAATTAAAAACTGCTAAGTAACTGGCTATCATTATATGCAAAGTGTTTAAACGGATTAATTTACTACCATAACGGTCGCTATCGAAACTAATAAGACTATACTTTCGTGTCGTTTTGTTTTGTTAATTCAATTTAATATAATTTACTAATGTGTAATTGATACACAATATTTTGCATTATATTAGAATAAGTTCAAAAAACTCTGAAATTATAATCCTTATATATTCGTGATATTTCCGAAATATAATCCAAATGATAATTGATAGGTCTAGACTGATAAGGGGGATATCTGTTTCATCCTTAGATTCCAATAGATCATCCAAATGGAGAATTGGTGATCTTTTATTATTAGTTTTATTGCTGATACTAAATATACCTGTATATTATTTTCAGCCTTTTGAAAGACAGTTCTATATTAACGATTTAACCATATCTCATCCCTATGCTGAACATCAAAGAGTGAGTGATTTTATGCTATTTGTATACAGTTTAATAGTCCCTTTAATCACAATGGCCATAGTCTGGTTCCTATTTTCTGATGCTAAACATAGGTGGCATTTATTATATGTGTCAGTATTAGGCTTAGTTCTTTCTGTAACATCCGTTGCGTTATTTACAAACTTTGTTAAAAATTGGTTTGGCAGAGCTCGACCTGATTTCTTAGCAAGATGTATACCAACAGAAGGTACTCCAATAAATGTTTTAGTAAATGCAAGAGATGTGTGCACTTCTAAAGACTGGGATAAAATTCTTGAAGGTTTTAGAACAACTCCATCAGGTCATTCCAGTGAAAGTTTCGCTGGTTTAGGATTCCTATATTTTTGGTTAAGTGGTCAATTATTGACCGGGAACATACATGCTGCACTTTGGACAAAGGCCATTGCACTTTTACCATTGCTAGGTGCAACTTTAATTGCACTATCAAGAACTCAAGACTATAGGCACCATTTTATAGACGTCCTTTTAGGTTCTTTCATTGGTTTTGTGTTTGCATTTTGTACATACAGAAGATATTTTCCATCCATTTATGATCCATTACCATTCAAACCTCTATTAGATGACTCGAATGTTACTCTTCAAAATAATGATCACCATTATTTACCAACTAGTAATAATATAAATGAGGAAGTGGATCCAGAATCAAGACCATTTACAGTTTAAAAAGTCAGAAAGTAAAACAAAAAAAACATTATATTTTATATTGTAAGACTATGTATTATAATACAATCCATCTAGTGACAAACCAAAAAGAAAAATAGAAACACATTGTTTACAATTAATTCGATTTTCAATAAATTATGGATTCCATTACTTTAGTGAGGGCTTCAGTTATTCTCACACTTTCCTTCATACTCATTTTTAATAATAACGATATGTAGCACAACTGTCTTATTTATGTGCATCCTATGTAATACATTCATATACTTTACTTCAATCTAAACATGAAATAGAATTGTTTTTAAGATGCCATTAGTTTATCAATGACATCTTAACAGAAATGACTTATTGTTCCTATTCTTAATTCTATCAAGAAACCGGCTTTAAACCGGCGTCTAAATAACTTATAAAAATTATAACCATAAAATTTTTAGAAAGGGTTATTTCAGATAAGGTAATATATTATATAAGTACAGTATATTTAATATTTATAGAATACCTGAAATTGTCATTACAAAGACACATTGAAATTGATTATAGACATCAAATACACTATACATTAATATAGTCCATTGTGATCATCGGGACAAGCATATTATCAATTAGCATACACATTAAACATAAACGAAGACGTATTTTAGTATAACCCTTTAATACAGGCTATATTTCTAATGTCATCCCGGCTAACACTTTCAGAATATTATGATATTCAGAAAGATGAGAGGGAAGCCCTTCGATCTATATATATGGATGATTTTATGGATTTAACACGGCAGAAATCTAGTTGGGATAAACAACCTCAGATAATATTTGAAATATCTCTGAGGTCAGTTGAAAAAGTCCCTCTGGAGTCCAAAATCACAATTCATGTTGCAATGACTCCTATGTATCCGTATACTGCTGCTGAAGTGTCCTTCAATAATGTTGAAAATGTAATGGATAGCCGATTAGATCTAATTAAAAAAAAATTTAAAGAAATACATAAATATGCTAAAGGTCAAGAGCATATCTTTGAAATTGCATCAGCAGTCCAAGAACAATTGGATGATTCACAAAATATTGCGAACCCACAATCATTAGAGGAAGAGAGATTACAACGTATTCAGGAAGAGAAAGAACAATTAGAAAAGGAGGAAAAGGAAAAGGCTCTAGAGAAAGAAAGAAATAGACTAAACGAACAGAAAAGAATTGATGAAATTATTCAAAAAGAGTTAGAAAAACGTCAAGACACCGAGGATGAAGCTCTGTTCAATCGTGATACCAGCATTAATTTGGTACCGCCTTCAGAATGGATTAGTTCTGGAGAGGCAATTGTTTTCCCCAAAGATATAAGAGCACAACTACCCAACAATTCATTATATAAGTTTAGAGCGGTGGTTAATCCTACGCCTATAAAAGTTCCCCATGATTTAATGTCTTTTGGTACACAATATTTAGTAAAGCCATATGTTCCACCAGAATCACCACTTGCTGATATTTTAATGACCTCTGAAGTCATGCAAGATTTTTGTTATTTGCTTACAGAAATCGAATTAGATAATTCATATTTTAACACTAGCAATGGCAAGAAAGAAATTGCACATTTAGAAAAAGAACTGGATTCACTCATAAAAGTTAATCATGATAACGTTTACAAGTTATATTCATACACTATAGAAAGATTGGGAAATAATAATTCAACATTTGTGTGGAAAATAAGATTGTTAACCGAATACTGCGTATCATTTCCATTATATGATCTACTAGAATCTGTTGGGTTTGTTAATTTAGCTACTGCTCGTATTTGGATGATTAGAATATTAGAAGGTCTAGAAGCCTTGCATAAAGCTGGTATTTATCATAAAGGTATTTCATTAAGATGCATTGCTTTAGTTAAAGATAATGATTTCGGAACAACCATTCCAAAACTGATGCATCCAAGTTACGGATACACACTAATGAATATGTTAAACCGTTATCCGAACAAGAGTGGTATTATCGAAAAACCTTATATTCCCTGGCCAGCACCTGAATTGACTAACAACAAATCCAGTAAGCCTCAGAGGTTGACGGACATTTGGGAATTGGGTGTTGTTTTTCTTCAGATTATCAATGGTATTGATACAGTTCTTAATTTTGCATCTCCTCAAGAGTTTCTTGAATCAACACCACTAGAACAAACTTTGTACGATTTATTAGTAAAAATGTTAGATAATAGTCCAAAATCAAGATTTGGAGCCCTAGAATTGTTACCGATGAAATTCCTGAGAACTAACATAGATCCTAATACTACCAAAAATTTGGCGCCAATGGACGGCAGTTTAATGAACTCTGAAAATATACTGTCATCTGTTAGTGCACTGAACGGAGGCTCAAGAACTATGTCACAATCTAGCAATAGAAGACGTTCATTTAATATTGGATCAAGGTTTTATTCTGTTAATCCTACTGTTACATCAAGATATGCATCAGATTTCGAGGAAATAGCGATTTTAGGGCAAGGTGCTTTTGGTCAAGTAGTCAAAGCACGTAATACATTAGACAGTAGGTATTATGCTGTTAAAAAAATTAGGCATACGGAAGAGAAATTATCTACTATTCTTACAGAAGTTATGTTGTTGGCGAGTTTAAATCATCAATATGTAGTAAGATATTATGCGGCATGGTTAGAAGAGGATATGGTAAATGAAAGTGCTATAATATCAGAAGACGAAGAATCAAGTTCATCTGATGAAGAATCAAGTTCCTCTAATGAGGAGTCAAGTTCATCAAATGATGATTCAAATATTGAATTCAAAAATTCATCATTTGATGAAGATGACATATTCAATCATTCTAGCATATTTGAAAGTAGGACTAACCTTGAGTTAAACGATGGAAATTGGGATTTTATATCTAATTCAGGTTTTCCTGAAATTGAATTTGCTAATAGCACAAATATAAATGAAGAAGGTGAAGAAAGTAACTCATCGGATGATGAAGGCGATGAGTCATCTTCCTCAAGTGATAACATCAGTAGTGCATCAGAATCAGGTTTAAAAATGACAGTTTCCCGTACAAAACCAACTAATAAGAAAAAAAGTACTTTATTTATTCAAATGGAATATTGTGAGAATAGAACTTTGTATGATTTAATTCATAGTGAGAATCTAAGTAAACAAAGGGATGAGTATTGGAGACTATTTCGTCAAATTTTAGAAGCCTTAAGTTACATACATTCTCAAGGTATCATTCATAGAGATTTAAAACCAATGAATATTTTCATTGATCAATCAAGGAACATCAAAATTGGTGATTTTGGTTTGGCAAAAAATGTTCATAAATCGCTTGATATTTCAAGATTAGATACACAGTCATTAGCTGGCAGTACAGATAATTTAACGTCCGCAATTGGCACTGCTTTATATGTTGCGATTGAAGTATTAGTCGGTAAGGGTAGTTATAATCAGAAAATTGATATGTACTCATTAGGAATTATATTTTTTGAGATGGTTTATCCATTCAGTACTGGTATGGAAAGAGTGCTGATACTGAAAGACTTAAGAAAATCCTCGATAACTTTTCCAAAAAGTTTTGATGGGTCTAAAATGGGGACAGAAAAGAAAATTATTAGATTACTATTAGATCATGATCCAACTAAAAGACCTGATGCTGAAAAGCTATTAAATAGTGGGTGGCTCCCTGTCAAGCATCAGGATATAATGATGAAAGATGCTTTGAAAAATTTGGCTGATCCGTCATCACCTTGGCAGCAAAAGGTCAGAGAAACATTATTTACACAACCTTATAGTTTGACAAATGATATTTTGTTTGACAACTCTCAGTCTACAGGAACATCTTTCACCCAAATATTAAGATCTAAAATGATGGAAGAAGTTGTGACTATATTTAGAAAACATGGTGGTATTGAAAATAATGAACCCCCACGCATCTTTCCTAAAGCACCAATGTATAGTAATCAGAACGTTTATGAAATTTTGGATAAAAACGGGACAGTTTTACAACTACAATATGATTTAACTTATCCAATGGCAAGGTATTTATCAAAATCTCCGAATTGTTCGACAAAACATTATCGCTTTCAACATGTTTATAGGCCTCCCCCAACATCAAGTTCAACTATGGAACCAAGAAAATTTGGAGAGATAGATTTTGATATAATTTCGTATTCTTCAATAGATTCTGCATTCCATGATGCTGAGACAATTAAAATTATTGATGAAATTCTAACAGTACTACCAGTATTTGAGAAAACCAATACCCTGTTTATCATGAGCCATGCCGATATATTAGACAGTATCTTTAACTACTGTAATATTGATAAAGCACAAAGGCCTTTAATTTCTCGTATGTTATCACAGATTGGTTTTGCAAAGACATTCCGTGATGTCAAAAATGATTTAAGATCTCAGTTAAATATTTCTTCGACTTCTTTAAATGATTTAGAGTTCTTCGACTTTAAATTGGATTTTGACTCAGCAAGAAAGAGGTTACATAAGATTATGGTTGATAGCTCTCATTTGAAGAAAATTGATGAATCTTTACTTTATATTTCCAAAGTAATAAATTTCTTGAAACCCTTTGAAGTAACAAGGAATATTGTGATTTCTCCGTTTGCAAATTTTAATAGTGCATTCTACAAAGGAGGGATCATGTATCAAGCTGTTTATGACGATGGATCTGCTAGAAGTTTGGTGGCAGCTGGTGGTAGGTATGACAACTTAATTACTTATTTCTCTAGACCATCAGATGAAAAAACAAATACTTCTAGAAGAGCTGTAGGTTTTAACTTGGCATGGGAAACTATATTCACAGTGGCCCAAAACTTTTTTAAACTAGCTCACAGTCGCAAAGTAAAGAATAGAAATAAATTTTTAAAGGAAACTACAATAGATTGGAAACCAAGTAGAGTCGATATTTTGATATCTAGTTTTTCTAATTCGTTATTGAATACAGTAGGTGTCGAAATCCTAACGAGGTTATGGAAGAATAATATCAAAGCTGATTTACTACGTAATTGTAATTCAGTTGAAGATGTGGTGTCAGGGGCACAAAAAGATGGTGTCGATTGGATTGTATTGATTAAGCAACAAAATTATTCTGGAGGTTCAACTAATAAGAAATATAAGCCTCTAAAAATTAAAAGGTTATCGACAAGTACAGATATCGATTTGAATCTAGATGAATTTTTACAACTTTATCAACAGGATATGAAAGGCAGCTCTTACTTTCAAAATGATCGCACACCAATAGGGGATGTGAATTTTGAAGAACAAAATAATTGGGATGAAATAAGCAGTGCTAGCAGTAGCCAGGGTGGATTAGATGCAAAGGACGATAGAAGAAGTAACCAAAAAGTTATATATGTTCCAAACTTAGCTGCAAAATCTAGAAAATATAGTAAGAGAGAGAAATGGGTATATGAAGATTCAGCAAGAGATGCGTCACAGTCTATAATTCACAGTTTATCTAATGCACCAGTGATTACAGTGGATTCTATTCGTGAAGAGACAATGGAAATGATTACCATAACCTCCTTAGCTCAGAAAGATGAATGGCTGAGAAAAGTATTTGGTTCTTCCAATAATGCAACTCCAAGAAGTTTTGCAACCAGCATTTACAGTGTTTTATCTAAGGAAGCTGCTAAAGGCCATAAATGGGCAATTCTATATAGTAACAGGGAAAACCAATCTTATGTAGTGGATTTACAAAGATAAGAATTTGCTAATAAGTAAATCAGTAGTAGAAAAGTATATCATTCATTATTCTAATTACATATCTAATATCTCTTTGCCTGTATATAATTCAGCATATGTTACTTAAGTAATTGACTCCAAGTGTTAGTTGCCACAGTGACTATGTCCTTCTTTACCCGGTATCTTTCTCTTTACAACCTTTAAATCTTCGAAATTTCAAAATGTGATCTTATGGAATATATCTATATAAATAAATTATAGAACCAGAATAGCAATATAATACATAGAGATTAAGGCTCAAGTTGTATATATGATGCTTTAAGCCATTTTTTTATATCTCAAGTTGTGACAGTCCTATATTGATTTGAATTAGATTTACTCTGTTTCCTTAAAATTTGCAACAATAAGAAATTGAATCGACATCAATTGGTAAACCAAGGAAATAATGACCAGAACGGCGGTAATATTTAATGAAAAAGCTACTCCAGATGCTTTGGTTGAGTTTAAAGATGCTCTATCTAATACATTAACCTCGATCTTAGAGCCATGGTCTTTAGAATTCAAGACCTTTAGAAAAACTACCAAAAATGAGAGATCATCGAACTCATCGAATATTATGTATTCTGTTTCATTTGCTCATCATGACAAAGGTACTGTACTTATTCATGATAAATATGCTATCATAACTACAAATAACAGCAATGACATACCGAAAGATCTAATATTGAATACATGTAGTACTGGGACAACAGAACCTATTGATAATCTGCTTGCTCTTAGACTATCAAATATTTGGTCTCAAAGACAAGGTATTAGAGGCGATGCAGGTGAAACTTTACAGACTACAAATCTTATAGTTCGAGTTGTCAATTTATTTTCCTCGACAGGCTTCAAGGGTTTACTGATTGAATTGAATTCATTAGATGATGATGTCTCTGAAGAGGAGTTTAAAATTAGCGTTGATCATGTACAAACTGTTTTAAAGGATATTAACTGTAAAGATTTTAAACTTTCCACAGATAGATTAAATTTTAATGAGAACAATGGAAACAGAAAGTTAAATATATTAAGTGATTTGGCATATCAGTACATACAGGTACTTGAATATTAGAGTATTTATGTAACACATATATATGTATGTTTATATTTTTTGAATTGATATATATCATACGTATGCATTAAGCAGCATTGCAAAATCTCCTATGCTTGTGATCTAAATTTTGTTTACTTAGTTTGCTAGTTTGCTTAGTAAATCTTGAATACTCGACGTGACAGTATCTTGATTGTCGTTTGATGTATCAGCATTATCATTACCCTCGAAACTACCACTGTTATCCGGTCCATTTCCCGTAATATGCTCAGTAGATTCATTTGAGCTTTTTGGTTTTTTCTTTGTGTATCTATTTCTGAATCATCCGTTGCAGATAACTCACTTGTTCTCTTTTGCATAGTAGATTCGTTGGACGTAATCTTGTCTCCACCATTGCCTTTCCCATCGGTGCTGATGTCGCTATCACTGTCACTTTCATCTTTATTATCTTCATAGGTTGGTAATACGTCATCGTTGTCATTGTTATAATTTTGATCGTTAGAAATTGTGTTAGAGTGCAAAATCATATCAATTTCACCCAATAAATTTTGTTCATCCTCGATTAATTTATCGTTTTCCTCCAACAACTTATTTAAAATATCTCTTTTCAGCGTTCTAATAGTTATGTTGCTCTCGATTAAAAGTTTAGTGGAGTCACCTATAGCATTTAAGTTATCACGGGAATTCGTCTTCATAATATCTTTGAATCTCAAATATGATGCATTAACACTTTGAGTAGTTTTCACTAATTCTGTTTCCTTAGATGCCAATTCTCTTAAATTTGCAGAGAGAGTCTGCTCAAACTTGTTCTTAGACGATTCACTTGTACTGTCAATGGAGGAAGTTTGTTTCCCAGTTTTATTTGGGACCTCTTCAGACTCTTGGAAAATTGAAGAATCAATATCTTGAAGAACCACATTGCTAAAAATTTTTCTATCTTTCCAAATTGTTAAGACTCTCTTGACTTTTTTCTTTAAATCGCTTGGTAATGTAAAATATATCTTGTTAATGACATTTATAACAGAACTACCAAATTTGTCATTACCATAAAAATTAACAATTTTCTTACGTTTTGATTCTTGAACCACATGATTTATTAAATAAACACTCATCAACTTTCTTCTTGTATTATTATTTTTATTTAACATATAATCTTGCCAAACTGTCATAATATCATCTGTGTATTTATATTGTGATAGTAACCATTTCGAACCATTTGCAATTGACTCTTGAGAATCTTCCAGCGTATTCAATCTATTGACAAACTGTTCTGATGAGAATTGCATCCTTTTTTCAATAACTTATTAGAACTTTAACAAATGGAAAAAAAGTGAAAAATTTGTTTCAATCAAACCTCTATTAAGATTGCTTCCTAATTGTCTATTAGAAGAAGTGACTAACGTATATTACCTTGTGTATTTAAACATCGAATTATCTTATTATAAAACTATACATTCTTATATATTCTATGGTTGTCTATTGTGAAACTTCTTTGTAAATGTCAGGCTTTGTCAAAAAGTAAAAACGATGTACAGGGTAAGCTGGTCCAGGACGGTACCATCAAACAGCGTCAAGCAAGAACATAATAAGATATAAGATAGAATCCTTTTAAGCTATGACACAGATAGTTTGCCAACAGTTACATATATGCATGTATTGTGTTTGACGTTGTGGTCTTGACCGCTTTCCTTCTATCCAAGACGGATATTCTTACTGTCCAACGATTCTTATATATATCTGCGTATCGGTATCCAATCGAAGAGTGTATATATTGTACCTCATGTTAATGGGGTACCCCACTTAAACTTTGGATGTAGTTATAGCAGACATCAACATGGCTCTTGTATTCCCAATGTGTCTGACCTTTAATATTGTTTGCAGACTCCTTTTATTGAAGTTTAAAACCGTATGCCATGTCTCTATTTCCTGTCGTTTAAGAATCTTTAATATTTTGGATTTTACAGTCAAACCTCCGTAGAGACCGTCCGACTTGAACCTTTAAATGTTGAAAATTTATCGCAAGTAACATTCTTAAACAATGATTAATCACTTCCAAGAGCCAAGAACTATTGCAACTTTATTTATATATATAAGTGTGTCTGTCTGTGGATTTACTATTACTTTGAACTATCTATTTAATTAATTGGTCTTGACAACTCAATATATTTTTCAATTGAGTTCTCCAACTTTCAATTTGAGAAGTTGACAATACCTTAAAATATTCATCAAAATTATTGAATAATTTTGTTCTATTTGAAACAATGAGTTGCTTAGAGTATTTGACTTTAAACAATGCAGTTACTGTTGTAATCGGTTATGTTGTATTTGTGTATGTTTATGATGCCATTTTCAATGACATCAGACCAATTGATGCCAATATCGTGAAGGATAAGTTGGAAGTTCCATACGATATTATTAAGAAAAGTTGGAAATCTGAAAAGACTGAACCTCCTGAAAAACCTGGTCAACGTTTGATTCACAGTTACTGTCCTGCAACTGGTCAATATATTGATTCCTTTGAATCTAAGACTGCTGCTGATATTGATTCTATGATTAAAAATGCTGAAACTGCTCAACAAAAATTTAAGAAAACAAGCTTTGCTAAAAGAAAGCTGGTATTAAAAACCTTAGAATCTTTTATTTTGAACAATCAAGACTTACTTGCTAAGGTTGCTTGTAGAGATTCTGGTAAGACTATGTTAGATGCTTCAATGGGTGAGATTTTGGTTACTTTGGAAAAACTCAAATGGATTTTAAAACATGGTGAAAAAACTTTAAAACCATCTAAACGTTCTGGTCCAACCAACTTCTTTATGAAGTTTTACAAAGGTGCTGAAATCAGATATGAACCTTTAGGTGTCATCTCCTCCATAGTTTCCTGGAATTATCCTTTCCATAACTTAATGGGTCCTTTGATTGCTGCCATCTTCACTGGTAATGCTATTGTTGTTAAATGTTCTGAACAAGTTGTTTGGTCTTCCGAATTTTTCATCAAATTAGTTCGTGAAATTTTAATTTTATGTGATGAAGATCCAAATCTTGTTCAATTATGTTACTGTTTACCACCAAATGCTGAAGATGATGCTGCTAATTACTTTACTTCTAACTCTGGTTTCAAGCACATTACATTTATTGGTTCTCAACCTGTTTCTCACCATATTTTAAAATGTGCTGCTGATTCTTTAACCCCAGTTGTTGTTGAATTAGGTGGTAAAGATGCCTTCATTGTTTTAGACTCCGTAAAAAACTTAGATGCTTTATCTTCCATTATTATGAGAGGTACTTTCCAATCATCAGGTCAAAATTGTATCGGTATTGAAAGAGTTATTGTATCTGAAAAGAATTATGATTCATTGGTTAAGATCTTAGATAAGAGAATGAATGAAAATCCATTACGTCAAGGTTCTGATATTGATAAGATTTCTACTGTTGATGTAGGTGCTATGATTTCTGATAACAGATTTGGACAGTTAGAAAAAATGGTTGAAGATGCTGTTTCAAAGGGTGCTAGATTATTGAAAGGTGGTAAGCGTTTTAACCATCCTCAATTTCCTAATGGTAACTTTTTTGAACCAACTTTGTTAGTTGACGTCACTCCAGATATGGATGTTGCTCAAAACGAAGTATTTGGTCCAATCTTAGTAATGATGAAAGCTAAAAACACCGATGATTGTATTGACTTAGCTAACTCAGCTCCTTTCGGTTTGGGTGGTTCTGTTTTTGGTGCCGATTACACTGAATGTAACTATGTTTGTGATAATTTAAAGACTGGTAACGTTGCTATTAATGATTTTGCTACCTTCTATGTTTGTCAATTACCTTTCGGTGGTATTAACGGTTCTGGTTATGGTAAATTTGGTGGTGAAGAAGGTTTATTAGGTTTATGCAACGCCAAGAGTGTTTGTTACGATACTCTACCTTTTGTCTCTACTCAAATTCCTCCACCATTGGATTACCCAATTAAAAGTAACGAAACTTCATGGAATTTTGTTAAGAGTTTTATTACTGGTGCTTACACGGACTCGATCTGGCAACGTATCAAGTCATTAATCTCACTAGCCAAAAATTCTTAATCGAATGATTAATAATACATAGATAAATAGATTTTATTTTTCTTTGATGATATTTACAGTATATTGAATATTATAAAAGAGTATAGAAATAAGTTTTATACCCAAAGCTATCTTATATTACAAGGATGTCATAAATAAAAGTCGACAACTAACTTAGGAGACTTTTTTCAGCCTGCTTCAATTGTTCTTGTAATTTAGTTGTAAATTCCTTGTGAGTTTTATCAAGATCTTGCAACACTTTTCTTACAGAATCATTCTTTTTATCAAATCCCTTCAATTGCTTCAACACTTCACCCCTAATAAAACCTAAGGATTGTTTAGATTGTGAATTCTTATAGTTTTCAAATACCTGTTTCATTTCTTTGCATAGTTGTAATCTTGATTCAGTTGTAGGTGGAGGTAATAGAACCTTTAACAATTGATCATTGTTAGCATCTTTTTCGGGATTCAGGTTTAAGCCAGCAGCCATTATCGTACTAATGACATTTTTAGTATTATTTGGGTCAAACACAGTAACTATTAATGAGTTTTTACCTTTCAAAGTTGTCGAAGCAACATCTAAAAATTTCGAACCATCTGCTAGAACCAAGTTGTTAAAGATACTAGGGTTGGCTTTACCTTGTTTCATTTCGTTTAG
Organism: Tetrapisispora phaffii CBS 4417; assembly: GCF_000236905.1. Lineage (NCBI taxonomy): Eukaryota > Fungi > Ascomycota > Saccharomycetes > Saccharomycetales > Saccharomycetaceae > Tetrapisispora > Tetrapisispora phaffii. The sequence continues at coordinate 376,059 of NC_016523.1, forward strand.
TTTTTTACCATGTGCTTCAACAGTTGCTTTAAAACGTTCATTTGCATCTTTTAAATAAATAAATGGATCAATGGTTCCTTCTGTATCTGTGTTATTGTTAGTTTTATCGTTGTTTTTGTTGTTTGAATTGCTTTTATTATTCACTTTGGATTGCTTCTTCAAGACTAAACTTGAAGAGAAAAAGAAACGATTGCTTCCAGACGTCAAATTCAGTAATCTTTTAGATAACATTATTTCAAATTGATATATTTGATATGACTAGATAGAATGGCTTTTTGTGTAGTTTCATGTATGCAATAAAAAATTAATAATGTTTTAAATATATATTTCTCTTGTACTGTAAAAGTATTTGAAATAATATTTTTACGTTTTTTCTTTAAGTAATCACTCTTAAACCATATATTTTGCAACAAAACTCAAAAAATGTAATGACAATTTGATAAATTTATTATTTTAAAATATCATCCAATAGTAATTTTAATTAAACGATTTTTTATATTATTTTAAATATTAATAACTTCATTAAAATTTACATAATATATAGAAATACAGAAATATGGTAAAACATATATAACTATTTTAAATAATTCGAAGAGAAAACTATTACTTATTTTCTCACAAATGGGTTTAATGCACGAACAGAGAGGCACGGTAAAGCCATACCGATCTCAGCTCTCAAAAGAACTGGAAGCTCTTGTAATTCTTTGATTTCCTGGATATTATTTCCTTCATCTTGTTTAATACAAGTTGTCTTTAAGAATGAATCCAATAAGTTCGTGTTTGAATAATCTTTTGGAAATTTGATTTTTGGTGCGGATAGATTTAATTTTTCCAATTTGGTAGCCAAAGTTTCAGAAACTAAGGAAATATTTCCAGATATAGCCTCTGCCTCAGTTTCAGCAATTTCACTTGAGGTAGACTTAAACTTGTTTCTAATAGAATTTCTATAAGAGTTCTGAGATTTTTCATCATTGGGAACAAATGTAGCACTGTCAACGCCTTTTTCCCAAAATAGTTCTAAGATTCTATTCATTGAATCAAATTCAGCTTTCATCAATGGTAATTGATCACCATGAACTCTCTTTTCAATACCAAATTCCGGAATTAAGACATCAAATGAGGATTCATAAACTTGTGTGACCCTAGCCATGGTCAATATTTGACTATTTATACTGCTCATATCATTTATTGTTTGGGATAAAAATAAGTGTAGACCTTGTTGTTGAGCATGGAAAGCACAATCTTTCTTAAAGTTACAATAGTCTGCTGTAATCTTTAATGAGTCAATATCTTCAGAGTAGGGTACATTCTTAATAACTGATCGTAGTTGTCTATGAACTACATGATCAGCATATCTTTTCATAGGAGATGTGAAATGTGTATACAAAGGAAGATTGCTGACAAAATGTCCGAATTGATCTGGTTCAACTTTACCAGCAACGAAGTACTTAGCTCTTGAATTAATTTTATATAATAGCAATTCCACTATTCTTCTCTCTTCAAGGTTTTCGATACTTAATATCGATTTCAAAATGCTGTCTGAAGAGCTTATATCAATATCGTGACCTAATCTTTCAGCTTTTAATTTAAATGATTCTAATTTATTAGAAACAGGCTGTAATTGTCTTCTTAATAATGCGGAAGATCCTAATTTAGTGTACAATGTCTCAGCTACTTTAGCATTAGTTTGGATTTGAAGTTCATTTAAAATTTGGAACCCAATAGTTTTTTCAAAAATATTCAAATCGATTTTAACCATCTCATCATCTAAAGATTTTAATAATGAAAAGCTTGGTAATAAAGAACTGTTTGGATAACCTGTTCTCTTTGAATAGAATGAAGTTGCAATATCTTTAATTTTTGATAAATAAGATGGCTTATTAACATCTTCTATTTTAAGTTCATTATTGATGTCCTCAATAGTCATCAATAAATCTGGTTTTATTGACGATTCTCCGACCCATGTTGATTCAATGGCATATGTTTTTGGATCTAAGGTAAATAAAACAGACAGTGTAGCTGATTTTTTATCTTTTTCAAAAGACCACAATTTTGTTAATTGTTCAGGTAGTAAGTTGACGTATTTTTGAGGCAAAAATACACCTGTTGATCTTTTTCTAATCCTTCTATCTAATGAAGAACCATCTTCAATATGAGCTGTAATGTCGACAACATGACAACCTAATTCAATGGTGCCATCATCATTATTTTTAACATGTATAGCAAATTCAGAATACGTACCTGTTTCTGAAAATGCTAAAATATTACATTGATTATGATTTATAGTTTTAGCATCACTTGAAAATGATAATCTTTCTTTGAAATCATCTTCAGTCAACGGGATTGTTTCAAAAGATGGTTTTTCCATGAGTTGATTTTTTGGATCCGCATATTCATTCACTGAGAAATTGTTATCTCTTAAAATAGAATTTATCTCAATATCTGGATCATTTATATCTCCTAATTCAGATATCAAAATACCGAAAGGATGTAAAGAAGTGATTGGCCAACGTTTAATTGATGCTACAAATAATTTATCAGCATATTTATCAGAATTGTCAACAAAATCTTTTGGAGCAAATTCTGTTGGAATGGCTAGAAGTGGAACCTTTTTATCAGTTGGTTTGAACCAAACAATTCTTGGAGCATGTGATTGATTACGATCATTATGTTGATTTTGTTTTTGATTTTGGTTTTGTTGAGAAGGTCTTAGTAAACCCAAAGTACCACTAAACAATTGTCCTGGAATACGGTCCAATACGGCAACTACGTGACCGGCATATAATGGTTTGAAATCGTCATTTATTTCTTCTTCTTCACTTAACAAGATTGATTGACCCTCAACTTCTACGTCATCGTTTTTCTTTTGTGTTGGACGTTGCTTTAAAGAGCCCTTTCTCTTTACACTAGATGAGGAACCAGCAAGTTCTGATTCAACATTCTTATTTCCATCATATGAGAAAGAAGTCTTTATAGAAGAATTTCTTGATACACCTGAAACCATAGGAATTGCTGCAGAAGCATCATTGTGATAATCCTCATCTGCTGCGACTGCAGCAGTATTATTGTTTGCTGACATACCATTTTCTGTAATGTTATGATTTGCTACATCTTTTCTTCTTTTCTTCTCTTCCTTTTCTTTCTTTGCATCCCAAACTTCGTCAACGGCTAGTAACTCGACAGCAACCAAATCACCTTCTAAAGCTCTATTACGATCTTTTGAACCACAAATGTAAATATCAGCGTCTAGAACTCCGTCTGTTGAAACCCAAGCATCTGATCTATTTTTTTTGTTAACTCTCAGAATACCTGTAACCAGTCTACCTTCATTAATTAACTGTGGTATATTTGCATGAGGCAAATATGGTGCAAATAATGATTTTCTTTGTTGTTGATTTTGGTTGTTAAAGATTTGAATGGAACCGTTTGATTGTTTTTGTTTATGACCCGGCTGAAATTGAGAGTTATAACCGTTGCTAGAGGAATAATCAAAAGAACCAAAATTACTAGAGGTAGAATTATGGTATCTATGGTATTGTGACTGTCCTTGTTCGTTGTTGCCGTTAGTATTATTGTTGTTTGCACGATTTGAAGGTTGCAAATGATTTTGTGGCGATCTCCAATTATTGCTTGCTTCGTTGCTTCTTGATTGAGATCTACGGTGCGGGAATGAAAAATCGTTATTATTGGTATTATTGTCGACATCATTTACGGCAGCTGCTGGAGCTGGTGGAAATTTAAAAGTGGGTATATTACTGTTATTGTTATTTCCTTTACGTTGTGGTGAAGAATTCCTTGAATTGTGAGAAACGCTTGCAGCGGGAGCAGCAGGAAATTTAAATCCAGCTTGATTACGCAAAACTTCATCAGTTGCGCCTAAAGCAGGAGCAGTAGATGCTGAATCAAAAGGCGGAGACAGAGATGGTACGTTGTCATCTTCTTCGATATTAACTACTGAATGCCTCTTAGCTTGTTCTTCAGCAGCAGCTTTTTTAGCTTCATTCAATACTAACGATTGTCTTCTTGAATGGCCATATACTCCTGAAGATTGGGACCCTGTTCTTCTATGACTTTGGCTTTGACCTTGTAGATCCGAGTTGTATTGTGACTGTGAATGCGATTGGTTTTGACTATAAGTTCTGCCATGTCCTTGGCCATAACCACCATATCCATGACTACTATTATTGTCATATGAATAGTTGTTATAATTCGAATTATTCCTAGAATGACTTCTACTTTTCACATTGTTATTATAATATTGACCTTGACCTTGACCTTGACCTTGTTGTAATAATGCTTGTTGTTGTAATTGTACGTTTTCCAGTTGTTTCTGCAGAGTGAATTGTTCGACCATTAAGTTAGTCAATTCACTTTGGGACCTTCTATGAGCAACATGGATTTGTTTTGGATTGTTCCTACCTCCAATAGTCTGAACATACGAGTTCTTTTTATTATTATTATAATCTGACATTATTAAGTTACGAAAGATTTAAATGAATAATTCAGCACATGCACAAAATTCAAAAAGGGGCAGCGGCAAAAAGTAAAATAAAGAGCTTTTAAAAAGATTCCAATTATCTCCAATATTTTTCGTATGTATATATATGTATATATAATAAATGAGAATTTTCAACCTATGGACATATAAATACAATAGACAGACAAATATTTCAATAATTCTCTCTCTTTTTTATTTTTTTCCTCTTTCAAAAATTCCTTTACTCTTAAAAGAACAAAAAACTTATTTTTAGCAGTTATGATACTTATCTTTTGTATTAAACGTTCAGTATCCCTATGTACATAGACAATTACAATATAAGATATTAATTAAACAAAAAACACAACATCAAACTTTAAAGAAAGGGGAATTTATTTGTACAATTAATTTCAAAGAAATATCTACTTTTATATATTAAATATATTTCTAAATTAAGAATGCATGCATTCATTTGTAGAGTAATTTTTTTTCTTTCTCGTCATTTTACCTTTTTACCCTTTTTCTTCTTCAATTCGTGAAATGGAAAAGAGAAGTTTTGAGAAGACACAAAAACACATTTTAACCAAAACCGCGTGTCGTACAACGTTACTTGTTTGGCGGGTCTTACCTTAAAGCGCACATTCTACGCCGCACAGTGTACGCTGCACAGTGTACAGAGTGTAGACTGTTGTAGACTGTGAATAGCCGGGTAATTTGCCTAGCCTGTCTGAGAACCTGTATATCTAAATGATGGCACCGTTAATATAATAACCATTCATTCTATTGTCTTTGTATTAAAGAATATATTAGTTTCTTTTATTCGATATATATATAAATATATATATATCTATGTATGGGCATTCAGGACTAGTTTATTATATTCACGTCCCATAGTAACTTATTGTCTTGAAAAATCCTAATAGAAAATTAATTGATGTGAACCAAATTAGAAATAATAATAAAATAATTATTAATTCATAATTTATTTTATTTCATTGATATTTAAGAATAAATTTTTAATCCATTAATTATTATTAAATGCAATTTAATTCCAGACTGTTGCCATATGTGGAAAAAGTCTTTATTATTGTTTATACAACTTTTCCAATTAAGACAATGTTTTTCAATCATCATCGCTTTAACTTTACCTGATCCACAATGGTTTTTTTCATAATTTTTAATACATTCAATTGATTCAATTGATAATTTTAATTTCGTATCGGAAAGTTTATCTAATATTTCATTCTTAATTGTAAATTTAATTCCAGTGAATATAATCATTATTATAAATATTGATATTATCGTGTTGATGAAAAGTTGTGAAATGTATGTTAAATTGTAAATTGAATAATATTTTGGTTTACAATGTCCATTATTAAAAAATGGTGATGGCAACTTATAAATATCCTGATTTAAATCATATCGTTTTCTTCTATGTTTCTGTTGTTCAATAATCATCGCGTCTCTCTTAGATTGTATACTTGTTCTGTTATTTAAAGTCTTATTATTATTGTTATTATTATTATTATTATTAGTAGTAGCAGCATCTTCATTTTGATGAAATTCAATAACATTTGAATCAGATTCACCGTGATAACTTTTTAAATTATTTTGGTCATCAATTAAGTTATTGTCCGATAATAACTTTTTAGATAATAATGGAGGTTTTACTAATCTTGAACGAAGTCCGTACTCTTTGTATAATTGATATGAACTCGAATCATTATAAAGCAAATTTTCTATCTCGTCGTCAATATTATTATTTAGTTGACTACCATAGGCTTCCTCAATATGCTGTCCGTTATCAAAGACTCGTACTTTACTTGTACTATTATAATATATATCATATTTGGATTCTTCTCCGTTTGGTCGTAGTTTAATACCATATAAAATCGATGAAATTAATATTCCTAATCTTGAAGGTGAAAGTATAACCTTCATTGCCCCCATAATGACAAAAAAATCGATGCAATATATACATTTCTTTATTTTTCGAATTCTTTTATTAATTTTGAATATAACGTCTTTAATTATATCTCTTTTTTTAACAGGTTGATCTTGATAATCTATATGCTTCGTTAATAATTTAAGTCTTTCCTCATCTGAACTGTATCTATATCTTCTTTTCCTCTTTTTATTGCCGCCCGTCTCTATATGGTTATGCTCGTCATCGAAATAACCTATTTCATCGTCACTAAAATTGTAACCGCTACTTTCTCCATCGTACCCCACATCTGAATATATTTCTAATGCTTTTCGAAGTGGTGATGGGTTATTTGGTGTATATTTTAAATATTTATCAATAATATCATGGCTATTCTGATTTTTAAAATCTTTTTCGTAGTATGAAGAACAATCTTTTGATGCTAATAAATCCAATCCATTGCCGGGTTCAATTATCATTTTTTAGCCAGTTATTTAATGGTAAACTATGCCAGAATATTCATGAAATACGCAAAGGATAAAACTATAGTAAATTGAATATTAATGTTTCCTTTATCAAAAGAAAACAAATATAATTGATAATAATTCTCCAAATCTCGCTTCTAATTATATTACAATTCTGTTAAAACCAAAGCAAAATTAAGACAAAACAATTGCCAGCCTTCAAACTTGTATCCAATATTTCACTATGCAATCAAATTATATTAAGTAAAATAGAACACTTAACCAGCAGTGTTTTATTTTGTGAATACCCAATGCAATGACCTCTCAAGAATAAAAGGGTCCTCTTGATGCTCTTACAATTAGAATGATATTTAGTTCCTCTACAATAATATAACAAAAGATATACTGAAGTATTCTTATTTTTTCTACAATTCAATGAGATATTGCATTAAATACAATAATACAACTCTAACAAATCAAGTTATCAGATTTACTTTTCTCCGACTTTGTCCCTAGATTTAAATTTCTTGAAACGTTTGTAACGTTTGTTTAATATTTTTTATTTTTTATTTTTTATTTGTTGGTTTGGAACAAAAAGGAGCTCATTAGTATAAAAAATATATATATTATAATGTTAGAATGACTATTTTGAAGATAGCTACGTGGTAATACATTTAATTATAGTATAAAAGTATGCAATTTTTATAGTTTCTACAATTGTGTATGTCTAAGGAAGAGTTTTCTTCAAAAGGCTATATATATTATTTGTTTACATTTATCTAATATTCGTATATTAAGTGTGCCATGTCCATAAAAAGTATACATAAAGTTTGATGACACCGGTCCTTTTTCCCTAAACGAGAGTGCCCTCTATACGAGCAATTTTTTTATGTTTATATCAAATGATATATTATTATGTATCTGATATATATATATATATATTATATACGTTTAGTCAGTAGGCTTTACTTTATACAATGTATCAAGAAAACTGACAATTAACTTGTCTGATATACCGGTTGTCTTGACACTACCAGCTACACCATAAATAGCACTAGTGCCGACTGTCGAAGAGATACCGGTTGAATTGTGTAGCTCTTCAGCAACTAATTCTTTCAATGTCGTAGCTAACAGATCGACACTAGGAACACTTAATTTTGTAATGGCAAAATGTAAAGCAGCAGGATTTTGTAAACTGCTTAAATGCCATCCTTTGGCAGACAGTTTATCAGCCAGATCGTAGACATTAATAACATCTGATTTAAATGAGATGACCGATAATTTAGGATCACCAATAATAGTCAATTGTGGTATATTTTCCTCAATATAGTTTCTCAATACTTTAGCAGCTCCGATGATTTCTTTACATGAGCTAATGTAACCATCTTCACCAAGATGAACCATAGTGGCCCAACATCCAACAACTAAGGCACCAGGTCTTGAACCGGCCAAAGTTGGTGAACCATACAAACCACCCACCCAGTCTGAAGTAACAAAATATTGTTGTTTTCTCAAATCTGCGTTACGATACATAATAATAGAAGAACCTTTTGGAGCAAAACCGTACTTGTGAGTATCACAAGAAATCGAGGTCACTCCTGGTACTTGAAAATCAAATAATGGAATATCAGTAAACCCGGCTTTTTTCATGTATGCTACGATGAATGATCCTAGACAACAATCGACATGTAATGGAATATTGTGAGTTTTAGCAATTTTACCAAGACCTTCGATGTCATCAATTATACCATGTGGAAAGTTTGGAGCTGAACCAACTAATAAGACAGTGTTCCTATTAATAAATGATTCTACCTTCTTCAAATCCACTTTATAAGTGACAGGATCAACTTCAACGTGGTGCATTTTAATCCCAAAATAATACGAAGCCTTATCAAACCCAGCATGAGCAGTTACAGGAACAATCATTTCCGGATTTTTAATTCCTTTATGATGATACCCATACCATTTTGCACTTAAACAAGCCATTAGTAAAGATTCAGTACCACCAGATGTCGTTGTACCGCAACCAGTATTTTCAGGAGCATTGAATAGCTTTAATGTCATAGAAACAACTTCCGATTCCATTTTACGCACACCTGGAAACACATCTGGATGTAATTGGTTTGCAACGGCATACATTTCGAAGGCTTGGCTTTGCAATTTAATTAATTCATCACCACCGTGGTAGACTGCACCAGAAACTCTACCATCTTCCCAGTGAGAGTATGGTAGACAGTTTTGCAACTTATCAAGTTCATTTAAAACCTCCTTGTTTGATAAACCATGTTTCGGCAATTCTTCAAAATCAATTAAAGAATCTGAATTTTTAATCAAATCTTTTTCAATTGTGTCAGTGGCAGTTTTTACCTCTTTTTCGACTGTCTTCCTTAAAAATGGTGAATTTAATAACAAAACAAATATTTTTTTAGCCACACACCTATATAGTCTCCTTATTGAACCAAATAGTCCATACCATTTAATATATTGGAATACCTTATTTACAAAGCCTAGGACAAAGACAATCAACAGATATTGTTTAAAAAGTTCCAGTAGTGCTGTTTCTTTGAAATATGACACCAAACCAGAACGACCATTATTTACAAGAATACATGCCTTCTTAGTATCAAATTGTAAAATTGAATTTACAATTTCTTGACAAATTGAATATGTTTCTAACCCTTCAGGATATTCCGAATCCATAGTAGAATTTTGTTAGCTAGTTAATAAGCAACTTTTGAACGAGTGTTATTTAGTTATTACCTATTGAAAATTTCAATTAATTGGCTGATTATAGCGAAATATATTTCTTTGGGGTTACAAAAATTTCTTGAAATAACAATTACCGTCTTATTAACATAATAAATATTGTAATTGAAATATAGAGAAGCTAAATTAATGTATTTATTTCTGTGCCTGACCTTAAAATCAATATTAACTACAAAGCGATATTCATTAATTATTTATAATATACCGCATAGCATAATTAGGCGTATCATCATCATTGTCAGAGAATGGAGTTTACAAATGTAACGAAGTTATCGGGTTTTATTTTTAAAAATGTCGTATTTTTTAACTTGGTGTATCTATAATTCATTATTTAAATATATATACATGAATACATACATACATATATATATATATATGTATATACTTTATGTATAGTCCTTGTCTTTAAGGGTATGATGGTGTGTGCTATCTAGTACTTCTTTGTCTTCCGTATTTGTTGGTAGAAGTTTGATTACTTGGAGTATCACTCGATGAGGAATTTGGTGAATTGGTAGCTGATGAAGATGATGTTGCTTTCAAACCACCGGTTCTATTAGCTTCATATTGTTTCTTCACTTGTTCCATGTAACTTTTCAATAAATTGTTTTCATTTTTTAAATTCAATTTGTCATTGAGTAGCCTTTTTTCTAAATCAACAGCACTTTGGTATTCCAAAGAAGCAGTGGGTCCTTCTAGTAATTTTTTCAAACTATCATGTCTTTCTATTTCTGATTTCAATGTTTGTGCAAGTTCTGCAGCTTTTGAAGACTTTTGTTGGTAATCTAATCTTAAATCATCATTCTTCTTAGATAAATCATCATTAATTTTTTTAATTTGTTCAAATTCTTTAGTAAAATTTTCAATTTGTGACAAATAATTAGTCTTAAGATCTGATACCGCTGAATCAGTTTCGGCACTCAATAGTTTTGATAATTCTAATTTTTTGGACTGTAATTTAGTAAGTTTGGCCTTTAATTTATCTTTTTCAGATTGTGCTTTTTCCAAAGTCTTTTCAGAATTATTTGCCAGTTTTTCCATTTCTTGTGACTTTTTAAATGTTTCACCTATCGAATGTTTTAGTTCATCAAAGCTGTTTTGAATGTTTGTTTCTTCAACTCTCTTATTCAATATGATATTTTTTTTAATCCCATAATCATTTTGTAAAGATTTCATTCTCTCTATGGTTCTCTTCATTAAAGTGGATTGGTAAGTCTTAATGTTTGTAATAGTGGTGTCATTATCTAACTGTAAATCAGAATAATCCAGTGGACATAATGTACTTTTGCAACATTTAAGAATCTCATCCTCATCGTTTAAATGTGTGTTAGTACTCAACTCTAATTCAGGGAGAATACGTTTGATATCTTCTCCTAGTAAAAGTTTTTCTATGAATTCTCTATAGGCAATTTTTGGATATCTTTCTGTCGTTTCTATTTTCTCATTCGATTTGCAGGCTATTGTAGTTGTTGGAATTACACTTTCTCTAGTCAGTAAGAAATGGGTAATCGATTTTAAAATATTCTGGTAATTATCTTTTTTATATGACATTTTTTTATGTAAAATAAAATGATCTGGCGAATCCTTAACGACTAGTTTTATAATTGATAATTTTTTGGCAGTTTTATTATTCTTGAGATTTTTTATATTCTTAAATGCTTCCATATTTGGATCTAACAAAGGATCAAAACTGATAATAATATCAATATCGTATTCTGAAAGTAATTTAGGATTGTTTAATAAATGGTTTGAAGTTGTTAAAAATATCCAATCTTCTTTCTCTTCTTTGCTATCAAGATTCTTGTTCCTTTTCGATGAATAATCATAGTCATCCTTAGCATAACCTGTATATCTGTTGGCTGCGGTAGTGTTTGGAGAAGAATCATGGGAAGACGATGAATCAGAAGAAGAATCTTTTTTCCTTCTTTTACTCTTCTGTTTATTATTTTCAGAAGAAACCGGATATTGATAACCTTCTTTATAAAGAGACTTCCCAGATAGTCTTAATATTTTTAATTTCTTACCCAATATATAGCTTTCCAACAAATCTAACTCTCTCACACCGTGTGAAACCAATGCAATTTTAACAACACCTGGAAATGTTGTACGATTTCTAGATAGTAAACTGGTTAAAAACATATCTAATTGTTTAAATTTATCACTTGAATTTATCAATCTTTCAGTAGGCTCCATTAACAAGAACTGTCTTGGCATATAGTGGTCCACAATCAGACATGGATGGTTTAAAACGCTCCATATACCACTATCAAACATATATGTCATCTGTATATTAGATAGTGTAGTCAAACTGGTATTTGTATCCTTCCGATCTTCTTCTGCCTTTACAGAATCGCCTTCACCAATGCCCAACTCTGTTTTAAATGCTTTAGAATGTATAGAAATCAATATTTCAATCAAATCCTTCTGGAACGAAGTGAGTCCTACAGGAATATAAAATACATTCAAATTCTTTGAGCTCATAATATAATATATTTTCGTGATAGAATAAAAATGAGTGTGAATATGTATCTTTACACTTTCACGTTTCGAATAATTTGTTAGTCTTCAGTACACTTTCATAAATCCAAAAGGCAAGTTCAACCAACTGGAATAAACAATACCAATAATGAATCTGAAATTCAATTGAATAACAATAATATGAGAAGTATATTATTTCATATTTATATATCTATCTTTTATGACATCTAATTAAAGTTCCTTTCATGTTTTCTAAATTGGTATGTTTCATTTTCTTGTCAACTTCGTTCATTGCATCGCAAGACAGTGTCCTCTCATTATACAAAATTTGAGATTAAAGAGACAAGATAATTGTGGTGTACCTACTTCTTACTATATGAGGTTTGAATTAAGATAATTGTCAAGTTGCTCTACTTTTAAACCACCTACCAGCGATGTTGAGCTTTATGGTCCTATATTCTTGTTGGAGAGTCGGAATGGATATATTATGACCTATAAATGAACAGTCACGTAATAACTCTTATATTTGTATATATTTAATTTATAAATATTACTATAGATACACTGTAACCACGATTGCAAGGTAATTGGTTGACGGCACCATGACTGATTGCATTTCTAGCATGGCCATGAATTCAAGATAATTAATTAGCGTCATTGCAAGTTCATAAGATCTGTTTGCAGATGAAGACCAACACTTATTAGTTCATCACAATTATATACTATGCTCCATATCTCCAATTAAATTGCGGATTTGTTTGTTAGTTATGTTTTCTCATATCGATATCGTAGAACAAAGCAGTGTCGCTATCGATAGAGGGTTACCATTTATACATATTGAGCTGCCAAGGTTTTCTATAAAGCACGTTGTATGTTACAATTAAGTAGTCGGTTATGAGGCACACTTGCCTAATCAGTTGACGGTAAGCTATGTCCTGAAGGACTGGACATAGCTTACCGTCAGCTTGTACACATTATATGTTTACCCGGTACACCGCTTCTTGTTCAAATCCTTCGGTGCCCTGTACTCTTAAAAGTTAAAGCATTTAAAATAAATACTTAAGATACATACTAAATATTTATCAGGTATATATCTTAATTTGATGATAATGGCGTACGTCAAAGCATTTCAACATACACTACCGTTTGCTACCAGTTATATTATAGAAGTACTATAACGAGTACTGTTCGAATTTTAAAATAATGAGTGGAACCTCAGTGAAAAAAGTTGTCGGTGCCGCAAGATTCCGTCCTACTAAATGGTTAAAAGCAGCAGGATATTCTCCACAAGTGTTTGTTTTCAGGAATTTACAAAGTGGCCAAGTTTTATATTCACAATTACCTAACTTCACAGACAAGCAGATTGATAATCAATTCCAAAGGCCTAATTGGGAGAACAAGAAGCCATCTACGAGACGTGATCTTTGGAAATGCATGTGCGTAATTGACATGCCAAATCACGAAGGTAGCGTTCAATTGTATCAGAATTTAGTAAGGTTGAGATACTTACGTGATGTGACTTTAAAGGGTGACGCTAAGGCAATGAGAAAGAAGAATGGCGATGGTAATACATGGTTTAGTGGGCTGTATAGGCCTACGTATACGCAAGAGGCTGTGGCTGATATTATTGAGTCCTTAAGAAAAATTAAGCACAACGATGCTGAACAGAAATTAATCGATTCTGATTCTAATGCGATAACTATACATTGGGAAGATATATGGAGAATGGGGGACAAGACCAAACACTGGGATCCATTACTTTTAAATATCAACCATACTGAAATAGAACGCACCGGTAACACTAGTAGAGAAGAGAGTGTCATATTGAAACAGTTAGGTGAACTAGCTAAACAAGCTACTGATAAGTCCAAAGCATGAGATACTTAACTGCTCGGCGCTCTTATAAAAGTCAAGTTGAAGAAAATGGTTTGTCAAGCAGTATTACAATTTGGGATACCATAATTGAAGAAATATTGACTCAAGATTCTTAACATCATGTACTACCCCCCATATACATAAGTATATATCATCATTGTAAATAAAAGAAATAGAATACCTTTAGTAAAGATTATAGTTAAAATATTTGACGTTTATCTACATATGTACTATTTTGTTGTGAGGAAAAAGAAGAAGAATATAAAAGTTGTAATTTCAATTTAATTTTGGTACATCAATTGTCGTAGACCAAATAATCATAAAAATGAGAGTTCTATTGTAAACCATCTAGAAAATTGAACTGATAATATGAATAAGAGAACTGAATATTGATACTGAAAAACATTGATTGTTAGTAAACATGAGAAGGGATGTGAATTACTTCTTTAATTTTTCAAATATCTTCTTTCAAAGCTTTATTCAATTTTTGTAGTTTGGTAGCCACGCTTAAATCGACCGTTTTTTGATCTATTTCAATAATTAAACCACCCTTGATTTCAGGTTTAACTAAATTAATTAATTTTAAAGTCTTACCTTTACCCACCAATGCAGATTGAGTTAAAGATTTTTCGATTCTTTTGAAATTTTTAGCATCCAATGGTTGAGCAGTGGTGACAAACCCTTGGACTAGACCGTTATGAGCATCGACTAAAGTTTGAAATTGTTTTGAAATTTTTGGCAACAATGCTAATCTATTGTTTTCGGCTAATAAAGATAGTAAATTCTTTACTGAAGCATCATTAACATTTGTAAGTTTGACTAGTTGTTCGACGACTATTTCTCTCTGTTGTGAAGACAAAGCTGGGTTGTCCAAGATATCTTTAGTCAAATTTTCATCAGATTTAATAACTTCTGATAGTTTGGATAGGGAAGTAGAAGCATCTTCAACAGACGTAGCTTTTGCAGAAGCAGTGAACAATGCAGTTGCGTAAGTACCATCCAGACCAAACAATTGGACAGGAGATCTTATAGATCTAGCATTGGTGGCCAAAGAACGAATAAATAATCTACCGGACATTGGGAATAAGTGAGGGATGGAAGAGTAATGACAGAAAGGCTTGTTTCTGATTGATAGTAAGCTATCTGAAAAAAGGAACCGTAAAGTATAAAATACCAGGACACCGATACGTTAATATATATGTATATATATATTCAAGTACCCATGATCAAATATGAACTTTCCATCAACCGTCCTAGTGATGGATTGTATTTAGGTCCAGTTTATGTACTCTGTGTATGTGAAGTGATTGGGTATTGTCTCATTTCGAACTTCATAGAATTTCGAGACTCAGGAATCTCCCTGGAAATCGCCGCGAGAACGCGCAGTCACTACAAACGACAGCCTTTTCCCGGTTACGACACACAGTGTAAGCAATGGTCGCCGTTATAGAGACCCAATTGGAAAGACAGATATACACAGACGTCGGTGATTGAGCACCTGTGGTCACCCCAGACCTCCAGGGCTGGTGGATACAGTAGTTGTGTTTTCCATGTCAATGCATTTAAAGGTGGGTTATATAGAGCTCTCAGTCACGCCGTCGTCGTGGAGGGCCTTGCGGTCTATTGGCCGATGGTCACGTGCGTGGGAACAGTTTCTTTATTCTACGTTCAGAGTGATCTAATCACAAAAATTTTTCGTTGCGATGAGATGAGATGAGATGAGTATCAGTATATATAGGTTACATGAGAGACAGCATGATTGATTTATATATATGAACTAGGACTCCAATTGTATGGTGGTATTTTCTTCTGTTTGTGACTGGTGCGAGAGACCAAGCTGTAACGAGAACATATTGAGCAGAAAAAAATGGGCAAAAGCTTGTCGGAACAAATTTTGGATATTGCCAATAAACCAATTAATGAAGATATTGATATTGAAAATGAAGATGTTGCTTTTAGAAATGAAGGTGATTCCGATTCTCAAGTCAGTGATGTAGAGGATGAGGAATCTGAAACAGTTAAAGGGACAGGACATTATGTTAGTGTCGGAAAGTCGAAGTTGAGGAACGAGGTCAAAGATGTAGTTACCGATGCAAAATATACTGGACAGAAGGGCTCTAGAGCGGATCTATATAGTGATGGCAACGATGATGATGCTGATGAAAATGAAGGAGAAAGTGATGCTATGTCGTTTGTCACTGATTCTGAAGACCAAGAGGTATCTGCAGATGATGACGAGGAAGAAGAAAATGATAATGAGGAGGCAGAAGAGGAAGAAGATGAAGATCAGGAATTAAAAAGAGAAAGACTAACAAGATTAGTCAACCAGGAGACCAAGAAAGCGATCAGCGGTTTATCTCAGGGTACCAAAAGAGATGCTGCTAAAGGTTTGTCAATTTTGAAACAAAATCGTGTTTTTGAGAGTACTATTGATGTTAGAATCAAATTACAAAAAGCTTTAAGTTCTGCAAATTTATTACCACTAACAAGAGACTCTTGGGACGTATATTTAGCTAATGACAACAAAACTATCAAGTTACTAGAAAAAACTAATAAGAAATTGAATAAGGTCTTCAATAAATTGGTTAGTTTCAGAACGGAATTTCAATTAAATGATCACATCACAACAGAAGAGTCAGACAATACTGACAAGAAAAGATCATACACTGATCTAGTGGAGGAAACTGACAGATTGGATAACAGCTTAAAGGAATATAGAGATGCCGTATTAAATAAGTGGTCAATTAAAATTGCTTCTGCTTCCGGTAACACAGCATTGAATGCAACTAAATTCCAGAACATTAATCAATCGGCTGATATTCAAGTTAATAACCAATTGGCAGATCTACCAAGGTTGATCAAGAGGACGTGTTTGAACAGAAGAAATACACAACCTTTGAATTTTAATGAAGATTTAAACAGCGGTAAATTATCACATATCAAAAATTCTTCCGTTGAAAACGCAGAGGATGATGGAGAAGATAATATAGATATTCCTTCAAATTATGATCCAAGAAGAAAGAACAACACAAAGCTTGATACTTCTGAAAATCCATACATATTTGACGATGAGGATTTTTACCGTGTGTTGCTAAATGATCTAGTTGATAAAAAAATATCAAATGCTCAAAATTTGCAAAGCAATGGCGCTAACATTGCCATCACATCTCGTTCGAACAATAAACTAAAGAAGAATATTGACACCAAAGCATCTAAAGGTAGAAAACTGAATTACTCTGTTCAAGAATCAATAGCAAATTATGAAGCACCAGCCAATGATGGGTATAAATGGTCTGATGAGCATATTGATGAGTTCTTTGCCGGTTTATTTGGTCAAAAGATTAATTTTGAAGAGAATGAAAATGAAGACAACAATAAAGAAGATTCAGAAAACCATGAACAAGATGAACAAGTCTTAGAAGCCATCAAGAACGATGAAATCCAAATTTTTGGTTGAATATCAAATAGCATACTAATACCTCTTTTTGAAACAGCATATATAACATAGAATAGATTTCTATCTTACACTTTATAGAAGAACCATATTTTTATAATATAAGAATAGAATACAATAATTACAAATATAGATAATCAAAAACTCAGTTCGTATTATTTAACTATAAAGTTATAATCTGTAGACTATGTTATGTTCATTGGTAAGCAAAATAATTTGGTTTCTCAAACAATTACTGTAAACGGTTTTTTCAATATGTTGCGATGCCTTTAATATAAAAATCACTTTTCCAAATTTAAAGATGTGATAAAATGCATAAAATTTTAAAAATCGTATACTGTTCACTATTGCAAAGCACCACCTCAATACCGTAACCTCACTTTACTGAACGATAATAGTATATAGCATACATTAATCAATGAGTTTTCTACTAAAAGAAGTCAATGAATCAAATAGAAAAGATGTAGTTTTACTCAAACCCACACCAGCATTTGTCATTAAATCAAAAGTAATTGGATACAATCAACAGGTGGTGAGAACAATTAAACTGGAAAGTAATGTGAAGATATTTATAAATTTATGCTATGATGACCAAGTTCCCCAGCCTGACGTTCCCTTTAATCCAAACATTGTTTACCCTTTAATTATGAATAACAAGTGGGAGATTCCTATAGTCACGTCGTCAATTCGTAGTGATGTAGATAAAAAAGGAAACAATTGCTATGTATGTGATTGTTGTATAAATACTGAATGTATTGATTGGATTGTTAAAGATCTCCAGTTGAGAGAAATATTGATAGAATGGTGTCTAGAATCATGTGAAATAAGAGAGTCACTTGAAATTTCAAGAGATCATATTGCATTTCCAAAATTAAAATTAAAAGGTGATTCTATTCCTTCGATAGAAATCTTGAATGATGAATTAACAACAGATGTTGATAAAAAAATCTCTGATGCATTAAAACCTGAATTGTTTTCTGATCCTTCTAGCTTCTTTAAAATGAAAAGAAGTTTGATAGATGATGTGGATGACCAAGTTATGGGTGATACGGATGGCGAATTACCGCCATTATTTCCTCGAGCTGAAATTGAAACAATGTCAAAACCATTGATCCAAGAACTAACTGAATTAGATTTAGATAAAAACATAAAGCGAAATAACAATACACAGGTTGTCGAACGAAAAGAGGTTACATTTGATGTTACAATGCGTAAAACGAAAGCTACTGATGTATATAAACTCAAGATTGAAGTAGTGAGTAATATTAACTCAAGTTTAGATGTGGATTTAAATTACTCAGAAATCAATAACGAATTAATTGTTTTGAATACTAATTTAATTGATTTTAAGCCAAAGGAAGTCAAAATTCCTTTACCAGACATATTCAGCAAAGAAAACGTCTCAAATATGAAAGTGTTCTTTATAAAATCTGAAAGAAAAATGATTATTTATATATAATTTGCTTAAATAATCAATAGTGTCTAAATCATCTGATCTATTTAGAGGTTGCAAACACCAATCAATGGATTCATAATACATACATATAAAAATAGATACACATGATAAATGAAATATATTTGAAAATACTTTTAAAGTAATATATAAATAATTATATAATTCAAATAGAGTATTGTTACATGAAAAATGATGCATATACGTCGGAAACATTGCTTTCTGTAATACCTAATGTCCTTGCATCATTGCTAGCTGTTTCTTCGGTTGAATTAACTTCTGGTGTCTTCATTGCACTTTTAAATTTCTTTAATATTTCATCAATATTATTGATTCTACCTTCCTCTAATTTATCATATGTGCTGATGCCATCAAATGCAGAATGCTGATTAACAATAGTACGCGATTGGTAATCTTGGTTACATAACGTCCAATATTTTAAAGCAACTACTGCCCTACACAGGATTTTGCTTAAGATTGCCGTTGATTGTTGATATTTGCGTGTCACTTCCTCTAATGTAAATTTAATACCTTTGAATAGTAAACCGAATTCATCAAGACACTTACCCAGGGATAATTTTGATGCTTCATCAACCGATGCATTTGTCGATTGTAAAGTAAATGAGAATAATATTTGTTGGAAAATAGATATACAATAACTCAACATATCATCTATAATATTCAAACAACATTTAGACGTGAGTAATCTAGTTTGAACAGAGTCAGAATTTAGATATGTCGCGACTTTCTCAAATATTTCAGTTATGTGTCCAAAGAGGGACAGTATAGTTGTTTCAAGTTTTACTGCATCTTTTAATTTGTTGTATTGTAATAATAACATAAATTCTAAGCGCAGCATGTATTTTGCATTGATCATCTTAGACATATTGACATAATTGGAGAGAAATTCCGTTGGGCCATTAATTCCACTATCCAGTACCTTATATATATCCTTATTTTTTAAGTCAGCTGAAAGATGCTCCAAATTATTCCTCATTAATTCGACTTTCTTTATTGACACGGCATTAGCTGGTAAATGCATATATTTAAGTAATTTAGTTTGGGATTCTAATAATTTAATGTCAGTTAAAAGTTGAGGGTCTGATATTATAGATGTATTAAAATCATTACTCATAACCATAGCAGGTATATCACCTTTCAATACGTTTCTATAACAGTAGTTTTTAAATATAAAATTCCAGAATTTGTTAAGATTAATGTTTTCAGTCTCATAATTTAGTGAAAATTTTCTTGCCAAGAATATATCATCATAATTAGTTAAACCGAAGTCAACGTTGTTTACAGAAATCATTTCGAAAAATTGCAATAAACTAAAAAATTGCAAAGATTGAAGAGTGTTCAAAAAACCTTCTCTTTTTGGTAAAATATTCTTAATGAGCAATATATTTTTCAGGAACAAATCGTTATAGGTCATTAGATTTTTCAATAATTCTTTTAGATTTTTACCCATTGAGTTTTCATCCATTAATGAAATATATTCTTGAACAAGTAAAGCTATTACTGACAATTCACCTAAACTAACCAGTGATTCTATATTTAAAGATTTTCTTGAAAATTTTGGATCACGACCAAATTTATTAATGTTGTTGTTAATGCTCTCTAAATCATCAATAAAAAACATTGATGCTATATCATCCGCTGAAAATATATCATGAAATTGATCTAATACATCTCTCATTATGATTTTTGATGGGAAACTAATATGATCATTATAACCCTGTGAATATTTATTTTTGTTATTGTTTTCCACAATTGAAGGTAATAAATGATTAAAACTCACCCCAACAACATTTTCAATTTTTTTATAGTAATTTTCCAAGAACTTATCTCTTTTCACTAGGTAATTTGTTGAAAATAATAAATTTGGATTATCAACTATGATAAGTGCGTCGTTAGTTTCATTTTCTGAATTATTATTATTCATATTATTAGTGATGCCGTTATCAGAGTTATTGTCTAGAATAGTAAACAGATCCTTTGGATCCAAAAGCTCACTACCGTAATTACTTAACTCATCCATAGCGAACGAATTCGATGTCGATTGAAGTAATTTAATTTTCTTCTTCTTATGCAAATGATTATCTGCCAAATTGTCTCCCATTTGTTTACCAATGGATGAATTGTTGTCCATAGTTGATGCCGATCCATCCGGACTTCTTTTATCACTTTCTGATTGCGTGCCATTATTGTTTCCATCTCTATCTAACATATCTAAATCCACTCTAATCTTTTTACCTGTAATCTCTTGTAACTCCAATAATCTTAATTTGATAAAGTTATATTCTTTCAATATGAGATCTCTGGTGACATAGTTTGAATGAGATAAGTCCATTATTGCTGGACCTTGAATCCAATTCAATCCCAAATCGTCGTCATTCGCAGAAATGACTTTTTTTGTAGTCAATAAATGTTTCATTGAACTTGTCAGTTTTGTAGTCGTCCTTGGGATAAACTTTGCAGTCTCCAATGATATCGGTGTTTCGTTTTTGTTCGCGTTTTGAGAATTCAACAACTGCTGTCTAGTGTTATATTCTCTAATTTGTTCCATGGATGCCAACTCTGGATTATCTTTCAATAACTGCGACGTTTCCTTGGAACGATATATTTGAACACCTTGGTTAAAATTACTACTTCCACCATTATTATGCGAGCTTCCATTATCATCGTAACCCGATCCGGTATCTTCGAATGAACCTCCAATCAATTCCGGATAAGCACAATCGTGTTTCCCAGATCTAAAGCAATTTCCACATATAGGTTTAACACGATCACAACCGATTTTTCTCTTCCTGCACTGTCTGCAAGCAGGCGGTTTTCTAAATCTCCTCCCTTGACTATCAAACATTGTTGTTTTCAATTCCACTTCACAGAGCAACTCGATTCAGTATATATTTATATATGGCAAAAAACTCAAACCACTATCTTTTGTCGTTGCTTCGATAATGAACAATTATTATTATTATCTATGGTCTGGATATCGCGCTTCTTCTTAAAAAAATTCAAATTTGAAACTGAAGCCTGTTGAAATTTTGGAACTCTATAAAATGAAAAAGCTCTGTGACTTAGACCCTTAAGTATTTATATCAATTGTTCTTAATTCAACGAAACTGGCATCATCGTTCATATTAAAACAACAGTTATAATTATTTATGTAAAATATTAAACTTAGTTTTATGTTTATTTTAAATTGATAAATTTATTTATTTTTTTTGAAAACTGCAAAAAATTTACTATGTCGTTATTAGTGAGATGAGGCTGTTACCAATGTGTATACTTAGACACTGGGACGTACGACATGCAATATATATAGGTGTGTGTTTCTATCTTCTAACGTACTTCTTCCATTGTAAATTCCAATTACATGGCTGTCGACTGCTATAACTTTGCATTTGCAACGCCTAACAGAATGGGTTTTATAAATCTGAGACGCAGGGTGTCATTTCTTTAAACATTCCGAAGTGACGCTTTGCAAGCTGCGCTTTCGTCAGCGATTGTACGATCAAATGAACCCATAAGAAACTACATGTGTATATAAATGTGTATGTATATACACATGATTTTAATCAATCCATTTCTTCATGTCTGGGTTCTGCGTTATGTAGTTTTGTAATTTCTCATTTAACGTAATGGCCTCTTTCTTCATCACTTCCGCCGTTCTCTCTACCCTCTGATCCTCAGGTTTAGCCAATTCCTTCCTCCCCATGCGTCCATTGGCACTCAGGTAAGTTTCTCTTCTTTTCTCCCATTCTGAACCATCCCAACTGTCCAATTTGTTGTAGATCTGATCACCGATGTTGTTCAGTCTGTATCTAGGGATGATATGTGTGTGTAAATGAGGGACGGACTGGCCTGCTTCAGGTCCATCTTGAATTGCAATATTCATTGCGTCTGCCTGGTAAGTATGGTATATAAAGTTCTGCATTAGTTGTACAGTGTTGAAAAAATCACTAGACTCTTCTTTACTTAGTTGCGATAGGTTTTGTACACTGGTACGCAATGGAACGATCAAGACGTGGCCTGGAACTAATGGTTTTAAATTCACTAAAGCATAACAAAATTTGCTAACGTAGAATACTTGGTCTGTGACAATGAATTTACTGAAATAAATTGGGCTTGACATTGTTAAATATGGAATTGGAGATGTAGTCTTTCTTTTCATTTACAATGATTTGGGGTTGGGTTAAACCCTTCCAATCTGGAAGTAATTTTATAAAGGCAAATAAACTTTTTCTTCAGAGAGTCGTCTTGTTAGATGTGATTCTGCATCTCAAAATGATGAACTTCAATATTATTATATTTGTTCGAGTTATTAAAATTATATAGAGGGGGAGTTGCAAGTGAATTTCTAAAATTTTAGGATCTATTGAAATAATGTATATATAGTATCCTTAATGTGTCTTTTCCTATGTAAATATGTACTCATATAGAAATAGTATGCTAATATCGTGTTCTCGATAGAATTGTTTAGATTTGTGAAGTATCTTTGTCATTGTGAAGAGGATCGTCTTTTGAGTCCACGGTTGTACCCGCTTTAGAGATACCAGCCACAAATAGAGACGTTACCTCATTCAGGTTCGATAAAAGTTTTTCCTTCTCCTTCACTGCTTCCACCTTCTCATCTTCTTCTTTCAACAACTGCTTTTGTAGTATATCTATCTTTCTCAATTGTTCATCCTCAGAAACATCAACACCCGGCAATGAATCTATCAATTTGCTAATCTGTCTGGTTTTTAAAATTATATCTGTAGAAAGTTCATCGATAGTGTTTGAAAACTCTTCTGCTGAAGCCACAGTGGCATGCTTATCTGTCATCTTGTGCTCAAATTCGCCAATTGTTTCAAAATCATGTTTCTTATCAATGTAATTCAATGTAGCACAGAATTGTTCCATCATCTGATCGAGACATATTTGCAGTTGTGTTAGTCTATCGGTCATTTTAGTTGTAATATGATTCACAGTTCTCTTACGTTTAAGGATACAGGTTATCAAATAACTAACAGTATCAATGCGTTATACTTTTTGTAGTCTTAATGAACCATATTGTAAAGTAATAGTAATATGCAATGTGTCTATTTGAAATTTTAATGCTGTTTATTTATTCAATGTATGTAAGTATCACATTTCCGCATAACTGGTCTCCGAGATGAAATATATAAGAACGTATTCACTAAAAAGTGAATAAATATTAAGTAATGTATGACTTCTGCAGCTGTCTAATAAAACTTCATAATTAAGACAACTTTGGTGTACAATGATTGAAGAAGATAAGGATATTTTGGATTTACTTGAAAATTTAAGCAAGTACAATTTATTGCTGGAGCAATTACAAAACTCCATGCGAGATGGCTATAGTAATTTAAGCAGAGCTAATTATCATAATAAAGACTCCATACGAGGAAGATACGGTAAAGATTACTGGGATTATTCTTATACTGGGAATAAAACTGTTAAAGTGGATTTGACCTCTGGAGAAGATACCATTTCTATTTTCAAAACGAAACTTTTAAACTCTGATTCAATTGAAATAAAAGAAGATGATCAAAGCAGTAGTAACACAATAATTGACGAGAAAAATGATAATGTTTTGAAAAACAGAAAGGAGAAGACAACCAGTAAAACGAAGACTTCCAAGAGTAGCAATGAAGTAAAACCCGTTATAGAAAAAAATCCAATAACGATGTTTGGAAGTGCATTTACAATACCACAGTCACTGAGAGATTCTCAGACTAATTTTGAAAGTATCATTCCATTGTTACAAGAGCTTATAAATACTAAAAATAAGATAAACAAAATCACAAATGATGCCCTGTAGGATATGCTATTATTTATAAAATATATCTGTATAATCACTATTCTACTTTGTCCTGTTTCGATCAACGAACCACAAATTAATGATGAATAAATACGTTAATGATACTTAGTATCATGGTACCTTTTGAAAGTATATTAATTACATTGTCATAATATTACAACTTAGTGCAGACTAAATTCTATCATGCGTTTTATTGTTTCCAATCTTGTTTCCTAATGAATTAGTAATTTATAAGTACAACGGTGTGTAATGTTCTTCTTTTCTAGCTTCAATTGTATAACTTGGAGACATGGTTGTTTTCGAACCATCTATAGATTCAGTAGCACTTATTTGGAATAATTTACTTGCTATTGTTGGTGTTTTCAAAGATTCGGCTGTGTCTTTAGTTGAGACAGAAGATCGCTCGTAATCTGTCGATTGATCCTCTAAAATGGTTGGATACTCGAAATTCGACAAAGAGTTAAGCTTCATATGACGCGGCGAATTATAAGGTGTCACCTTTGGTGGTGTTGAGAAAGATCTTCTCATCGATCTGCTTTGATCTATACTTGAACCTGAATAGATGGATAAACCAGCATCACTAGATTTGGCCGAATGAGAACGACCCATTTGCATAGCAGATAAATGATACTCCGAAGATAAAGACTCATTGACCATTTTGAATGTTTGTGCTGAAGAAACACGTTTAATTTTAATCGATTCTAAATTTTTAATAGCCTTTGGTCTTTCGTTATAAAAACTATCATCTCTTGACAATCTGAATTGATAGTCAGGGATAGATTCGGTGACAAACGCACAACTAAACCTCTCAGGAGCATTAGCAAGGTTCTTGGAGGATGTTGTTTCTGGGATTTTTGGAATTTCGTTACCTGCAGCCTTTCCTGAAGTTGAGTCATTATCCATTGCTTTCACATCAGCATGTGATATATGTTTGAAATCATAAGGTACCGATATTCTTCTTGCTGCTTTAATTTCTTTGCTTACTGCCTCTGAATTGCGTATGCTACTTGTGTTCGAAGTTGCTTTTGAATTAGTTTGTTTTTTTTCGCCATCATAACTCTGAGATCTAAATATATTAATTGATTTCATCGAGATAGATCTCCTGAAAGAGGAAGATCTGGACATGGAAGTGGATGGAGAAACTGATGTTTCAGCAAGCGTAGTAGTTTTACTTCCCCTCTTTGGCAAAATAATATTATTTTTATTTGGTAAACACAGCTCATCACTGTTTATGACTTTAATATTATATTTTGTAGCTTTTGTATGGTCGAAGACTGTGCTATCAGAACTACTGAATTTATCCTGTGCATATTTTTCACTAGATTCCTTAACTTTTGCAGATTCAGTTAATGAATGCATTGAGTGGTTCAAGTGACTTGTTTTCAAGTCAGCGATGTCTAAACATTGTTGATTTTGCAAACCATACAGTTTCTCAACATCTTTATCGTCATCCAACCAAATTGAATGAAGTTCTGGCAATTTATTTATTTTATTGAACATTGTTTCGTTTAACTTATCTGTAGAGCTGATCTTTTAAAAGAGGATAATTCGAATATAGTCGAGTGTGACCAACTAAGTAATTAATATTATATACCTCTTATATATATATTGACATGTATATGATATATATTGAAGAAGTAAGAAAAAAATTATATCAAAAAATGAGATAGCGATGATATGAATTTTGCACGTAAAGTTCAAAGTGCAACATTACAGTCATTTGCACTATTTTAGAAGAGACAAGCAGCTACGCAGTAGCAATAAGTCAAGATCTTGGCCTCTAATTTAGTTTTAAACAAGTCGATATAAGTTTAACCTTATCAGGAAACCGAAAAAAGTCAAACTACCTAGAGAATTTCAGTAAAATTCAATAAACTTCATAGAGGGAAATCATATAATAAAACGTATAACATATATGAACAATATCCCATTGCAGAGAGACACGGGGCATATGTGTTGGTATATTAACAATTACATTGATTGTTCTTCGTGAGCAGAAGAAATAATGAATTGTCGTTATTACGACTTAATCGGGATAGCATATTGCAGCACTCAGATAAGTTATTAGATGTTTCATCTGTAACGATCACATAAATATTACAGGGTTTACTATGCAATTAAACCAATCCCTGTCCATCTTGGTGAAAAACTTTCGAAATTATTAAAACAATTTCCTTTAAAAGCAAGAAGGATAATTGACACGCTGTACCATGCGAGGTGATAGTACTCCCACAGAATGACAATGTGTGTATATTGTATGTATATTCCACTGTTTTGTCACTCATGTAGGCTCATATTTCCTATTGGGTCTTTGCAATATAGAAGTTGAAAGGGATAGTGACAATATATTGCACAAACCATGAATAGGAATGTACAATTTTTGTTATTTACGAGACTGTAACTCACAAATAGTGTGCGTAGGACCCTTTCCCGCTTACGAACTTCAAGATACATCTACTGTTATGGTTCCCTCCACTCGACTACACTGTTTTCAATAAAGTGAAAACTTTTTTCATTGGAACTACAGTAGTTACTTGCTGACTTTACCAATTTAATCTATACTCTGATGTCCCTTATGTTGATTGTGCTGAATATAAAATAACTTCCACAACAGGTATAGAAAGTTAAATGACGATGAATGAACCTTCGAAATGAAAATTTTCAGTATGATCGTTACGCGTTAAACTATGTAATGCGGGTGTCTTCTGTGTGTGTACGATATATTTCATATAACGTGGCATCTCAAATTCTTAAAAATCCGTTTATCGTCGTCGTTCATGTTATGGCGTTTAAACTACGTGTTCTTGCATCGTTTTACAACCCATCCTTGGCGATGAATGATGAGGTTGGTGGTGTCACCGACAAAACGCAACTTCTAATATGTGTTGTTGTGTATTGAGGCACCCTCACATTTTTGTCTTTGGTATTACAGGTTCTCCAGGTTGACTTATCTTCTATCGTAACAATGTGCAATTGGTTGGGTAGTACAAGTTTATCAACTCTCTCTTGTGAGTTTCCTACTGTTTGTTGTTAGAACAAAATGATATTTGATTTATTTCAATTGTGATTTTTGAGTAATTTTACAATAATATATACGATTTTTAAAAGAAAAAACGTTACTTAAATATGTGTATGGACTGAATTAGATAACATTCGGGATCTGGTTTTTAAACATGTAATTTTTTTTGAACTTTTTGCTTGTTTATTGAATTAATTGACGATAGTTCTCTGTTATGGACTGCTATTCAAATGTGATATGTTAAGAGTGTCTCTTTCGTCGTCATCGTCATTTGCTACATCTATATTAGTAACATACGCTTCTGTAACTAGAGCCGCCGCTTGCTCATCTTGTGGTTTATCATTATTTTCAGAAGATTGGGTTATAGATTGTTCTGCTCTACTTGGCTCAGTTTTCAAGTCATCATCGGCAGATACCTCCATATTCGATAGTGGGATCTCAGTTAATGGTTCTTCGATTTTCATTGAGCTTTTGTGACTTCTTTTGGAGCTTGTTAATGCTAATGCTTCGTCGGTGGTATCGTGTTGTAGGAAATCTAATGTCAAGATACTATCAATGGCAGTATTGATGTTATTACTGTCAATATTGTTAGTGCCTATCACTGGTAATGGTTGGTTTCTAGGGAACATCCATTCTCTCCAGTGAGATTTAACATTATCACAGAGATCATATAAAATCATTTTCAATAAAGTGATATGATTATAAAACCACGAGACTGATCTATTAATAAATATTCTGTAACTTTCCATTTCTTTCACACTATGTAAGATGGTGTAACCTTGGAAATTTCTCTTTTGTCTGCTTTGGTCTCTCCAGAATTCAAATAGAGCAAATAAAGCCTTACGTCTTTGCCATGTTCTCTTAGACTCTTTTAGTTTTAAACCTAAACCAACTAAGCTATTTTCCCAACGGAATTCCAGTAAAAAGTACTCAAGACTATTAACGTACTTTTCTGTCAAAATGGTGCTACCAAGAATATCAAATGCTTCTTTTGTTTCGGCATCTATATCTTTTTTGAAGGTATGAGCATTCATTCTCTCTTGCTTACTCATATCTAATGCTTCACCTCCTGCCATATTTACTTTTATTAATTCGTTTTCTTTGTCTCTGTATTTGTATTTCAAATATTCACCAATAGTAATTGGTCTGTCCAATGAATTCCTCAAGTAAAATAAACCACCCTTACAGAATAGCTCGATTGGATGATCAGTTAATATAGTAAAGCTCTTGTCATTGAGGATATGATCAGCGGAAGATGTCATTAAATGAGATTTATTCATAATATTTGCTGATTCTGCAGTCGATGTCTGCCCTAAAGATATAGATTCATCGCCGTTACCTGATAGTTTTCTTTTCCTTAAATGTCTTGATTTTGGACTATCTAGATTAGATGAATCTTCAAAATCATCTTCAAATTCATTAGGAACCGTACGTTTTGTGTTATGAATATCGGTGGTACCATTTTTCAAATCACTTTCATCAACCTCCTCATTCTTCGAGATATCACTTACATTAGCAGATATGTCTGCATTTACTGACATCTTAGACTCGTCTATGGGTTGATTAGCGGTTGAATCATCAGCTTTTGCTAAACTTGAAAATACCTCTTTGGTCCCAGAAACATCATCCATTTCAACCCCGTCCTTTGAATTTGTTATAGTATCAATACTAGGAGAAGGGACTGCACCATCACTTGGATAGTCAGGAGATTTTTGCGCAGCAGAATAATTTAATGGGTTCAATTTCTTTCTTCTCTCTTCCTCCTTCATAGCATTCAGTAGTTTCTTGTGTGATTCCATGAATGATTTCGCTCTGTCTCTGTCGTTATATTTCAAATTAACCAACATTTTCTCACGGTCATCTCTTCTTTTATCTAACTCTTTCTCTTGATTTGTAGTTAAGTTGTTCATTGCTAGAGGGTCATCATCGTGTTTCATACTTCTAGCGTCTTTCAATAACTTTAACTTTGAATTTGATCTTGTTGTATGTATAATAGAGTTTTCCAAACTGTTATCATCGAGATCATCTTTTACAATTGTATTTGAATCTTCAATTTCTTCATATTCATCTTCAGTGGCACCGTTAGTATCAAGGTCCTCTGAATCTTTATCGATGCTGTTCATAGTCGATTTTTCAAATGGTTTCTTTTTATCACTAGCATAATCAACTTTTACTAACACAGAATCAACTGTTCTCTTTTTAGGAGGTCTTCCTCTTCTCTTAATGGATCCATTTTCACTTTGGAGGCTTGATGTTTTTTTAGATTTTGACTGTTTGGAGGACTTGCCACTTTTTGTAGTGGCTGACGAGTCGTAATCATCTTCCTTTAATGGGTCATTAAAATATCTTCTTGATTTAGAAATCTGTATGTTATCTGAAGGTAGCACTTTTTTGAAAGACGATGGTATAGTTGATAAAAGATCATTTATTAATGGACTTTCTTCTTTTCTTGGTCTTCCAGGACCCCTTCGTAATGAATCATTACTGTAAGAGGCCAATGGAGATGGCGAGTTTCCAATTAAAGCGTGTAGCAGTGACGAATTACCACTAAGATTATTGTTGCTATGTTTCATCTGCACATTCAATTTATCTAGAAAATCTTTAAACTTATTAATAATTGTATCAGTATTCATCTGATTATTTAGGAGATCATCTAATTTATTTTCCAAAGTGCTTTGGTTGTGTGATATTATTTTCACAGAATTAAATAATTCTTCCATTGAATTTATCACTGACTGGTCCTTTGATTGCAAAAACTTCTCAACCTTCTCAATTCTAGCACTAGTTTCCTGAACCTGCGTCCTGATATCAGTTAATTCATCGTCAGAAGCTTTCACAACACCATTTTTATTCAATATAGTATCAATTTTATCAACCACATGTGAACTGTCACTGGCATCCGCAGCCAGAGCAACTTGATTTGATTGATCCATGGCCGACTGTTATTCCCTATGCTTCCTGTTAATAACTTACCTTAAAAAAAGTACTACCAAAAAACACAACAAGAATACTTTAATTAGCTTAAAATTATAAACAATCAATAACTTTCCTATTCTTAAACTATTATTACTTATTACTTATTATAAAACAATTAATGACTTTATTTGCTTACTTTTAAAATTATTTCCATGATAATTTTTTCCAAAGTTTTTTTTTTTTCATTTCGTTCTTTCCGTTTCGTCGCAACAAAATGTGTCGACATTAAACAGATTTTTAGAGCTTTTAGAGGAATGACAACAGCAACGACACTGACAACGATTACAATAAAAACGATTACAATAATAAATGTGTGAGCTGTGTTGAAAGCTATGTGATTGACTGTCTTTTATCCTATATAATTACACCCCTTCTTGGATGGATGTGACAACTAACTTTACTTATTGTTATTTTTGAGGATATTCATTATCCATTGACTGACAGATATTATTAATTGACTTAGGTGACAATAATAAATAAACTAGTTATTTATTTTATTTTTGTTCTTTTTGATGATGCATTATAATTAAGATATGTGTGACAATTTTCTTGTTGTTGTCCTTTTTACTAGAGAAACGACATTAATTACAGTAGTTATTGTAATGATTTGTGTAATCGATTTCTTCTAGGATGGTAAACCGCAATAGTCCTTTAAGAGATACCATGACTGTTGGATAACCTTTTCTTCTTCTGTATAAGTATACCTCATTAGACGGTAATGCTGTCACGGTTTTCTCGTAAACAATGTATACTACCAAAGGCGTATATTGCGTAGGCCTGTCACTCGTAACGACGTAATACCTGGGTTAGGATATAATGTGTCGCCAATTCTCAACTATGCTCCGTAAGTGCATCACGGCTTTAGTTACATCAATGTTATTTTTTATACTTTATATATGTACATGTAATCTTATATAGCTCAAATGTATTATAATTCACCCTTGACAGTAGAACCTGATTTTAAGTCCTTGGCAACAACTCTTAATTTACCGTCTTTGTCGATGTTGAAAATGATTTCGACACCTTTACTGACACCTTTGACACCTAATTCTATCAATTTGTTACCTAATTTATAATGTTTTTCTCTGACAACTTCTGGTTCTTCATCAGACCATTCTTCACTGTCATCTTCATCTTGTTCAACTGGGGTTGGTTCAACGGTCTTCTCTTCAATGAAAGACTCCCCTTCATACACGCCAACTAACAAGTCACCAGTGGCAGCCTTTAAGACAACTTTCTTTTGAACTGGGAATGAGGTTTCTGGTAAGAAGACTGGTAAGAAATCTCCATTGGCACCAGCTAAACCGATAGCTTTTGGTAAATGTGGAGTGTTGATGACAATTGGTTGTAAAGCTTCAGCTAGTTCATCGGCGTCGTATGCGCTTAATAGTCCAGCTTGTAGAGCAGCACCAGAAGATGATAATTCATTTGGATAGTTAGTTGCGTTGGCGTTTTGAGGGCCTAAAATTTCAACAGATTCCGGAAATAAAAATTCTAGGTTAGAAGATAACTTTGGAGTGAATGCGACACCACCGGTTAATAAAACAGCATTGATATCTAATAAGTCTAAACCGGCTTTAGCGATGACAGATTCAATGAAGGCAGAAAATTTACTGAAAACCTTGTTGGTGACTAATTCATATCTCATTCTGTTGATGGAGAAATGGTAATCGAAACCATCTGCTAGAGAATCAATAGAGATAGTAGCAGAAGTAGCATTAGATAAAGTCTTCTTAGTGATAGAAGCATTGGCCTTTAATTTAGCCAAAGATCTAGCATTCTTTCTTGGGTTGGCTTGGTTTTTCTTTTGGAAGTCTTGGGCAAAGTACTCGACTAATTCAGCATCCAAGTTTTCACCACCTAATTTTTTATCATGTTCAGTTGCTAAAATGGTAAAGATACCACCACGGATAGCAATTACAGCAGCATCGGATCTGACACCACCAAAATCAGCAACAACAACGTTGACATCGTCTTCAAATTTGTATTGTTCAACATGAGCTAAAAGAGAAGAAGATGGTTCATTGATAAATTGAACAATGTTTAATCCAACGGCGGCAGCTGAAGCCTTTAAAGCAGCCTTTTGTTCATCGGTAAAGTTAGTTGGAACTGTTAAAACTGCTTGAGAGATAGTAGTACCAATGTAATCTTCGGCAGCTAATTTCAGTTGGTTTAAATGTCTAGAAACAACTTCATCAACGGAGATAGTTTCTTCCTTACCTTCACCTCTGGAGATAACGAAACCTGCCTTACCATTGACATCCACAACTGGAGCACCGCTTTCACATCTAGAAGCATCACATTCAGAAAATGGTAAACCAATGAAATCACGGAAATTGACAATAGTGTTTTTAGGGTTTCTGACTAACTGTTGTAGAGCTTGACCACCATGGTATTCATCTTCACCAACGTATGATAGCACAGATGGGATAGAACGTTCACCATCTGGGTTAGCAATCACATCGACATCGTTTTTTGGGTTAATATAAGCGATAGAAGATGAAGTGTTACCGAAAGAAATACCAATAATTGGAGAGGACATTATATATAGTTTCGTTGCAGGGTGTTGATGGTGGCTTTTATATAATATCACTCTGTTAAAGCAAGGATAGCTTGCCTCTTTTAAGTCGAGATTATAGTGGAAGATATGGTCTCTACCTTGCGAAAAGTCGATGAGATGAAAATTTCAGTTCGTTCAAAGCGATTCTCTTACAATATCTAATTTCTCAGAGTTATTGAAGCAATGTTAAACTGTTAAATAGGTTAATAGAATCAAATTGGCTAATGAAGTGCAATGATTTATTGTAACAACATAAACCTCCCAGCGAACCATACATCAGCAGGTTTTACTCTATTGTGTTTACCTAAACAAAATCATAAAAATCCATTTGAGAGAAGTGATACCTGATGTCTCATTCTGGTGCTGCCGTTTTCAAAAAGGTATCTGGTATAATTACTATTGATGAAGATCATTCTCCTGCTATCCTGACATGGAGATCCACAGATGGAGATAAGACCAGCGTTATTGAATTAGATGGTATTGATAAGCTTCAAGCTACGCCAGCTTCAAGTGAAAAAATGATGTTAAGACTTATAGGGATCGTAGATGAAAGTAAGAAGATTAAAGACAATGATGGTAACGAAGTCCTACCAAAACCTGTTACTTACATGTTTATGTTTAACAACAGGATAGTGATGGATAATATCAAAGTTACTTTGCAGCATATTATATCACGTTATAAAGATACACAAGCTTATGAAGAGAAATCTCGAAGAGAAACTGGTGGTGAGTCCGTAGACAGTACACCAGTAGTATCAACACCTCTGATTAATACCAGAAAACTAGATGATTCGTTGTCCAGGAAGAAACTTCTATCGAATTTTAAACTTCAACAATCATTATTACGTGAAAATAAAACTTTAATGAAAACTTTCCAAGAGACTGTAATGTCCTCCGGTTTGCCGGCTGACGAATTCTGGTCGACAAGAATTGCTTTGTTGCGAGCATTTGCGTTATCGACATCACAGAAGGTTGGCCCATATAATGTTTTATCGAGTATCAAGCCAGTTGCATCATCAGATAATAAAGTGAATGTGAATATACCCAGAGAGAAAATTATGAGTATTTTCCAGACTTTTCCAATTGTAAACAAGGCATATATGGATAATGTGCCAAAAAATTTCAAGGAACCTGAATTTTGGGCTAGGTTTTTTGCCTCTAAATTGTTTCGTAAATTAAGGGGTGAACGTATCTCACCAAATGATAGAGGTGATGTTATTATAGATAGATACTTAACATTGGATGAAGATTATGATAGACAAGATGATATCAGTTTACAGCATGCTGTTAAAAAAACCATCGATATTAACGCTAATGCTGAAGACGATCCTGTATTAAAAGGTAACAGACCCGACATGACCATGCAGCCAGGGAAAGATGTTAACGGTAATAGTGACGGTGTTGTAGACATTTTAAGAGGCATGAATAGATTAGGTGAAAAGATGATGAGGTCCCTAGAAAACGAATATTCAAGAACAAAATTGAAAAACACAGATATGGAAACAGAAGAAAAAGAAGAACTAGACATCGGTGATCTGAGAGATGCCAAAGTAGCAGAATACGCTGTCATAAAATTGAAATATAAGACAAACCAGCCAGTCTCTAAAAGTATAGATGAGAATGTCACGGGCATTTCAAAAGACAATCTTATTAAAAGTATTGAGGAGGCAACAAATAGTTTAAGTAGCCAAATTGACTTGTCATTAGTTGTTTCGAACAAAGATTATATAACTAAATCAAATAATGCAGTAATGGAAGCTGTTAAAATCAATGCCAAGCAAGCAGAGCATAATAGCTTTGATACTGTCCTAGGAGCATTTGTAAGTAAAGGTGCTACGGAAGACGAAGAAGCAAAATCAGACATCCCTATTGAATTACTAGATGGTTGTAGGCTGTTACATGGCACATGCTGCGAGTTTTTGAAACATTTCTACATTCATTTCCAAAGTGGTGAAGCTAAACAAGCAGATTCTGTCAAAAAGCTATATGAGCACTTGAAAACCTGTAGGGGAAAAATCAAAGAATTGCTCTCTGATGTTCACAATGGTGATGGTGAGGCCATGGCAAATTCTTGTAAGATTTATCTGGATCCCGTACTAACGTCAATCAATTTAGCCATTAGCAAATATGACGAAATAGTTAAAGCTATCATAGAAAGCCAATAATTATTGATATCAAATATCATACTGCATTCCCAATATATATAGAGAGTAAATAACGAAAAATCATGCATATTTATATTATTTGATTATAATGAAATTAATTTATATAACTAATATTCAACGTTCACCTCTATCCATGTCTCTCTTGCTCTTGATCTAGACTTTTGAGTTCCTTTACCTCTAGCCTGTTTTTCTTTGTTCCTTCTATTCATCTCCATGACAACTTCACCATTAGCTTTATCGACGGAATCTCTGAACATCATGATGGTATTTTTGTCAACATTTTCCTTAGGTAACTTCTTCCCCAAAACATCTTCGATTCTTAAAATTAACTCTAAGTCATATTGCGAAACCAGTGAGATGGATTTACCAGATCTGCCTGCTCTCGCAGTTCTACCCACACGATGAATATATGATTTGGAATCAACTGGAATATCGTAATTAATAACTATGTCCACTGATGGGATATCTAAACCTCTAGCAGCAACATCAATTGCGACTAGAATTTGTCTTTTACCAGCCTTGAATAAGTCTAAGGCACCAGTTCTCTGGTTTTGGTTTAAGTCACCATGTAATGCTGTTGAGCTAAATTCAAGTAAGTTTGATAATGCTGAAAGCCTTTCAGCATTTGCTTTGGTCCTTGTGAAAACGATAATACTCTTTCCTATAAATTCATTTAATAAATATATCAGATAAGTGTTTTTTAAACCACCAGGAACTACCATAAGTGTCTGGACTAAAGTTTCAACAGTTTGATATTTATTTGACACCGCACATTTGACAGGGTTTGTTAAACTTGCTCTCTGTAACTTTTCAATCTTGGATGTCATTGTAGCAGAGAATAGATAAGTAGTTCTGTCCTGGGTTGGAATAATTTTTAAAATACGATCTAAGACAGGTCCAAATTCCATATCTAATAATCTATCAGCTTCATCCATAACCAAAAATTTCAATTTACGTAAAGAAAAACCTTTTGTGTTTTCCAAATGATCCATTAATCTACCAGGAGTCGCAATAATGATGTGTGGCTTGCGCATTAGTTCTCTGGATTGATCCATCATATTCATACCACCAACGATACATACACTACGAACACCCATCAAGGAACCTAACGAGTCAAAGGTCTCTTTAATTTGCTGTGCCAATTCTCTTGTTGGTGCCAAAATGCATGCATAGTACGGTTGCTGATCTTCCCAAAGTTTGTTAAGAATTGGAATAGCAAATGCAGCTGTTTTACCAGAACCTGTTTGAGCCAAACCAATAATATCATGGCCTTCCAAAGCAGGTGGAATAGATTTTGATTGAATTGGAGTTGGTTTGGAGAAATTCAAGTTGTGACAAGCTTGTATTAGTTCTGGGACAAGATCTAACTCATTGAAAGAAGTGAAAGTCTTTTCAGATGTATTTTCTTCTATATCCGCCTCTGTTCTAATTACTTGTCTCTTAGTGTTACCGGTTTCCTCATCGCTCTCGTTCATAGACGTGGTTCCAGTTTCCTTCAATTTCTTTTGATTCTCAAGAGCTTTAGCTCTAATTTTAGCAGCCAAAGCAGCAGGACCGTTGCTATCAGCTTTGGTAGATGTTTTCTTGCTCACCTTGTTAGACATCTTGTTAATGCTGGTTTCTTCCATTCCGGTAGATATGACACAATGAAACAGATTCGGGATCCATCAATTCAAAATAAGTTGAATATATCCAACATTAAATAGCGAATACCGAGCAGGCCCTTTAAACTTAGAACTACAGTTCCAGTGTCTTCCCAGATCCCAGCGTATACTAAGTGTAGGTCATTAGCTGGTTCAGGTTGAAGTAACAGTGCAGTCTGCTGCTTTGGAAAGCTCATCGCAAGTTTCAATCATCGTCATATTCGACGGAAATGCACCCATGTCACTGACAAAATCGCGTAGCTGAAAATTTTCTCTAAGCGGTGCGACATAGAGTGAAAGAAGTTTCATCTCATCGCAAAATTGTACATGATAACATCTGGATATTGCCAATTCCAAAGACTCTGGTAAGTGGCATTGATCTTTGTTTCCAATTCAGATATATATAAACTGAGAGTTTCATTCTCAGTGTTTACTGCTCGTCAATTTTTGGATGGGAATGATAAATACAAAAAGGTAATCTCAATCACACCCCGAATCGTAATGGCCAAAAGAAGACAGAAGAAAAGAACACATGCTGTAGTCACCCCGGAACAGACCCAAGGTATCCCAAAATCCATGGTCATCAGGGTTGGTCAAACCTCGCTGTCCAACCATTCTTTGAACCAGCTGGTCAAGGACTTCCGTCAAATCATGCAGCCACATACAGCTATTAAATTGAAAGAAAGGAAATCTAATAAATTGAAGGATTTCATTGTTATGAGTGGCCCTCTCGGTGTTTCTCATTTGTTCATGTTTACGCAATCAGAAAAGACAGGTAACGTTTCGTTGAAGATCGCTAGAACTCCTCATGGTCCTACTATCTCGTTTCAAGTGCTAGATTACTCATTAGGAAAGGATATTAAGAAGTTTTTGAAAAGACCAAAGTCATTAAAGGCGTCGGATGTGTTAGATCCACCATTGTTAGTATTAAACGGTTTTACAAATATTAAAAATAAAAACAAGACCTCTGATGATAATGAGGATATTACTAATGAAAATGTCGAGAAGGTTGTAGTATCAATGTTCCAAAATATCCTCCCACCTTTAAACCCATCCAGAATTCAATTGAGTTCGATTAAGAGAGTATTTTTGATTAACAGAGATCAAGCTACTGGAGAGATCTCTATGCGTCATTACTTTATTGATATTAGAGAAGTTGATATTTCAAAGAACTTGAAGAGACTTTATAAAGCTAAAAATAACATACATAAATCCATACCAAATTTGCATAGAAAAGAAGATATCTCTTCATTGATATTAGATCATGATCTCGGAGCATATACATCGGAATCGGAAATCGAAGATGATTCAATTGTTAAAGTTATAGATCAAAATAGAATATCAACACAAAACCTAGCAAAAGCTAACAAGAAGCAAAAGAATGACGAGAATGATGCGGAAGAGGAAGCTGAGGATGAAAATATTGAAGATAATATAAAACAAGCTTTCCATCAAAACATCCCAACTCCAAAGAAGAAAGCTGTCAAATTGACAGAAGTTGGCCCTAGATTGACCTTAAAATTAGTTAAAATTGAAGAAGGAATTTGTTCAGGGAAAGTCCTGCATCATGAGTATGTCAGAAAGACTAGTGCTGAAATTAAGCTATTGGAGAAGAGACATGCAGAAAAGATGAGATTAAAGGAACAAAGAAGAAGTGAACAAGAGAAAAACATTGAAAGGAAGAAATCCGTTAAGGAAGCTAAGAAGCAGCGTAAACTTGCCAGAAGAGAACAAAGAAAACTAGACGAACAAAATGGAGAGACAAACATGCATCAAGATAGTGAAAGTGATAATGGTAGTGACAGTGAAGATGATGAGAATAATTACCAAGACGTTCCTGAAGATATCGATAGTGACTTATTTAGCGAAGTTGAAGAGTAAGTGATATTGGACCTCGATATTACTTTAATCTACCAATATGTATGTACATAATTCCTTAAATTGCATTTATATCCAACGAATAAACTGATAATTGCATATAATATAAACAAATTTAACCTCATTTAAATAAATAGCTAATGTTATTAATATATTTTCTATTTTTTTCTCGTGAAGAAATTATGAAGAAATATTAATGGTATACCTTGTCTGGAAACATTTCCAATTTCTCATGGGTTTTCAACCAATAGGACAGTTTTGAAGAAGGTTTTCTATCTAAGTCAATAAAATTTATATAAATATGTTGATCTTTGGAAGTATCCCATTCTATAAATAAGGTAACATCTCTTAATGCCATTAATAATAACAAATTATAATCAACCTCTGAACTATGGTTAAGTGTTCCTAATGGAACGTATAAAGATTTCTGTGTTTCATATAATAATTTAAATATGTTTTTAGGACCCCGCATATATGATTCCATAGAAATTATAAATTCAGGAGGTAATGAGTGTTTTAAGTCACCTAATATGTTAGTGAAGAAATAAGATTCATTATTGACTAAATGGGAATAACAATAGTTTATGTTGCTTCTACTTTTCAGTTGATTATGAGTGCAATTTCTGCAATATGGCGACTGATAATAGATCCATTTTGGTTTCAGTTCAATTAATATTTTGTTACTAAACTCTTTGGAAAAATATACCCTAGTAAAGTGATCATTCCATAAAAGTGAATCGTAATAATTCGGCTTCAAATTCTCTAGTTTAAATACGTAAACTACTTCAGTATCAAATTTTGTAATATACTCTTCAAGCAGATCTCTGATTTCATTAACTTGCAACTGAAGAAGTTCCACAGTACAGAGGTAGTAACTCAATCTGTTATCCTCATCTGCTTTAAATTTTTGAAGAAATTTGAAATTCTCTACAGTATTTAAATTATTAATTTTCAAAGAGCTATCTCTCACTAAACACCTGTATAAATATAATGGATCATCATAGTCAATAATTATATTAGCATTTCCCTTAGCAATCACTTTCATTCATTACTCGACATATAAAATCTCGATGAGCCTGCACTTTTCAAACAACCCCGTTAAAGCAGTTCCAATAACTTCCAAAACTAAGAAAAGTTTTTTTAAAAACAAAACTGCAGTATCAATTCCCAGTTGCAATGTATTTAAAATAACTAAATTAATTATTTCTAACAAATAAAACTAAACTAAACTTTATATACTTTTATTGTAATTTTGATATATTTATTATGTAAATTTCATTCTGAAATATTCATCTTATTGTACAAGCGACTAAATCAAAAAAATTTTAATACCTTTGAAAAACTTATTGTTACAACCAATGGTTAGAGATCTGGAATAAAGTCAGTTAAAATAAATACTGAAATTGCATTAGATCTTAATAATCAATTGTATATTTATAAATTAGTGATTGATTATTTAGGTTTTTTTAACTTTATAAAAGCAAAAAAGTCAAATAAGAGACAACATCATTGAAAACATGTCTAACCTAGATGGTAAATTACCAGACACTTTGAATGATGCCATTTTAAAGGCATCAGTGCCAATTCCTGATGACTATATCAAGATTGAAGGTATTGATTATTCTAAGCCAGAAGCTGTTGATATGAAAGCTTCTGATTTGATTGAAAATATGAAACGTATGGGTTTCCAAGCTAGTTCCTTAGGTCAAGCTTGTGACATTATTAATAATATGAGAAGTTGGAGAGGTAAACATGTTGATAATTTGAATGAAAATGAGACGAAAGGTTGTTTTGACGATGAAGGTTATCAAAAGACTACCATCTTCATGGGTTACACTTCTAATTTGATTAGTTCTGGTTTACGTGAGACTCTTCGTTTCTTAGTTCAACATAAAATGGTTGACGCTTTGGTAGCTTCCGCTGGTGGTATCGAAGAAGATTTGATCAAATGTTTGGCTCCAACTTATTTAGGTGAATTTGCTCTAAAAGGTTCTAGTTTACGTGAGCAAGGTTTAAACCGTATTGGTAATCTTTTAGTTCCAAATGACAACTACTGTAAATTCGAGGAATGGATTGTTCCAATTTTCGACAAGATGTTAGAGGAACAAGAAGAGTATGTCAACAAGCACGGAAACAGTTGTATGGATGCTAACCAAGATCTTGATTCACCAGTTTGGACTCCTTCCAAATTATGTGATCGTCTAGGTAAAGAAATTAACGATGAATCTTCAGTTTTGTATTGGGCTCATAAGAACAAGATTCCAATTTTCTGTCCTTCTATCACAGATGGTTCTATTGGTGACATGTTGTTCTTCCACACTTTTAAAGCTTCTCCAAAACAATTAAGAGTTGATATTGTTGCCGATATCCGTAAAATCAACTCCATGTCTATGGAAGCTTCTAGAGCTGGTATGATTATCTTAGGTGGTGGTTTGATTAAGCATCATATTGCCAATGCTTGTTTGATGAGAAATGGTGCTGATTATGCAGTTTACATTAACACAGGTCAAGAATTTGACGGTTCCGATGCTGGTGCAAGACCAGACGAAGCTGTCTCTTGGGGTAAAATTAAAGCCGAAGCTAAATCCGTTAAGGTTTATGCAGATGCTACCATTGTCTTTCCATTAGTTGTTGCTGCAACATTTGCTAGTGGTAAAAAAATTGAGAAGAAATCGGATTAAAACTCACATTTATTGTGA
This sequence comes from Tetrapisispora phaffii CBS 4417, assembly GCF_000236905.1. NCBI lineage: Eukaryota > Fungi > Ascomycota > Saccharomycetes > Saccharomycetales > Saccharomycetaceae > Tetrapisispora > Tetrapisispora phaffii. The sequence goes on from NC_016523.1 coordinate 417,720, forward strand.
TCTATTTCATGCCTAACTAATGAATTTACATAGTCTATAGATATAAAATAATATACCAAGTCTTTTTTTAACTAGAATAATAACTACCGCATGATTTTAGAAATCTCTCAAAAAAAACGTTTACAGCAGAATACCCATGAATGGATTAAGATCTTGACAAAAGGTTATATTTTTGACTTCACCTATATTAAATATGAATAATGCAATTGAGTGTACGAGTTGGGATAATAATATTTCTATTCTGTAGCACCGTTACCTCTCATCTTTTCTATATTAATCACATCGTCGCCAATGGACTCCATAACTTCTCTTTCTATAAGTTCACCTATGTTTGAATAGGCTATACTTGCTTCATAACCGATCACGATTCTTTCATGTGTTAAACCAATTTCACAAAATGCCAACGCTTTAATAACATTGGCGTAACGAGATATATTTTGCCTTATGCTCGGTGTAATTGAGGGATCATTTTTATCAGAATATATTTTCCAAGAAGATTCTTCTTCTAATCTTGTAATAGAAACTGAATTAGTTGGGTTCAATGACTTAGCGCCTGTTGGACCTTCTGAAATGTCACTAGCTGGACCCGCTGAAGGTGTCTCTCTAGCAACATCCATTTTAGAGGTTTTTCTTAACCATATAAATCCATTGACACCTAACAAAACAGTCACATTACCAGGTAAGTTATGTGTGTGATTTTTAGATCTGACAACCAGAGAGCTTGGGACCTGGATTAATAGGCCATCTCTTAGTTTACCATACTTCAAAGATCTTGTATGCAATGATGCACTACCGTCTTGAAATAGGGACTGTACCTCAGCGTTCAAAACATCACCTTCTTTCAAAAATGTTCTCATTTGTAACTCATCACTTTCCGATTTTCTTCTTAAGATACCACCTGGCAGATTCACAGAACCTAACATTAAGACTGCGTGTTGTTTACCACCAATGTCAACTTTCCATCTTTTATTACCTACATCAGTAATTCTTCCCACAATATGGTCACCAGTTTCTGGAGTGTATCTTCCTTTCAATGGAATAACTGATAATAACCTGTTGACTCTTGAGATTGTACCTGCTGCTGATGAATAAGTAGAATTTTCAAGAAAATAAGTACCATGACCTCTCATCCAAATGGGATCTTCTGTAATAAGCTCACCAGGAGTGACAATTTCACCAGCTGCAGCTTCATTACGTTTTCCACCATTGCTCTTACCATCAATATCTACCATTGGAACATCCTCATCGGAACTAAAATTTTCCATTTCATCATTATCAATGGATGCATATTTTAAACCACTCTGTCTTTTAATCACGCTAATAACGTCGGACATAGTTAATTGTTTATTTTCAGATAGTATATTTACTTCACACTATCACAATAAAGTAATACCTAACACTAGATTAAACCTCAATACGATTTTAAATATATATTTAATCTTATATTAAATTATCTTCATTTATTTGCACACTTTTCATCTTTTTGAACTAAATTATAGCTTGCAAGAAATGAAAAATGAAAAAAAAAATTTTGCAAAACTCAAAGTCATCGATAGATTGTAAAATGGAAATAGGAAAGAATACCTGACTTTATCGATGTTGTTAATGGAACAATGCTATAAGATACTGTCAAGTTCATATATTCGAAATTCGACTGTTTTGTTCTTTATGTCGTTAATTAATTAAAATTGTAGGGAAAGTTTGTGAATGTTGAGCAATTGGACAAGAAAGGTTTCCATTGCGAGTGTAAAGTATAATCAGATCGTAAGAAATTCCACAATGTCTCTCCAAACGATGTTTAAATATAGTCCCCCTGTCGACAGGAATATGAAGGTATTGGATAGATCCTATTTTGTAACGAAAATCCCATTGTGTGTGGTTAAATTCTCCGATCCAAGAAACATTAGTGTATTTGCAAAAGATTTCAAGAGTGATATATTAAGAATTCCTAGAATTCCTCATGTGGTTAAATTGGATAAAGAACAGGGTTTAAATGAAATTGCAACACAATCTGCCCTCAATGAAAATAAAAAAGTTAAGACACTTGCTTGTGACAATGGTATTATCCCTAAAGGTGTCTTACTAAATGAATCTATAAAGGAAATAAAAGATATTGATTCTAAGTTGTCACCAGGTGCATTAGAATTTTTGAAAACTACTAATGCTGAAATTTTACCATACGAATATATTCTGGATTATGATTTTTGGAAATCTGAGGAAATATTGAGATCAGTGTTACCGGAAGAATTTCTTGATGAAATACCAACTGGCTTTACTATCACAGGCCATGTTGCCCACTTGAATCTAAGAAAAGAATTTAAACCATTTGATGCGTTGATTGGACAAGTCATCCTCGATAAGAATAATAAAATCGAATGTGTCGTTGATAAAGTTAGTTCAATCGCCACTAAATTTAGAACGTTTCCAATGAAAATAATAGCAGGTACCACAGACAATCTTGTAGTTGAACAAAAAGAGTCAAACTGCACCTTCAGCTTTGATTTTAGCAAAGTTTATTGGAACTCGAGACTTCACACTGAGCACGACAGACTTGTGACGCAATATTTCAAACCTGAACAAGTTATCTGCGATGTATTTGGTGGTGTGGGACCATTTTCTATCCCCGCTGGTAAGAAGGAATGCATTGTGCTAGCAAACGACTTGAATCCTGAGTCATATAAATACTTACTGGAGAATATCAGGTTGAATAAAGTAGAAGAATTAGTGAAACCTTTCAATTGTGACGGTGGTGAATTTATCACTGAGTCGGTTAAGTTCTTGAACAACTTGCGAAATGAGACTGATACGCATACAATTAAAGTACCAATTAAGAGAAGTAACAATAATAGAAAAAAGATCAGGCATAAAGCACAAACTGAAGGCAGTGCAGCAGAAACTGTAGCCACTCATAAAGACATCCAGGTTCCATTGCAAATCCATCACTACATAATGAATTTACCAGATAGTGCGATTGAATTTTTGGGCAGATTCAATGGTGTATTCGATGAATTCCGTAATTTAGTGACATCGGAAGAAGATGTTAACGAAATTGAAATGCCATGGGTCCATGTACATTGTTTTGAAAAATACGGTAATGATGAAACAGAATTGAGCGATGAAGAAATTCAGGGTAGAGTCCATGATAGAATAATTAAGTCACTAAATACAACCAAAGAAATATTACCAGTTAATCAACTAAACTTCCATTTAGTGCGTAAAGTTTCACCCACTAAGCCGATGTTCTGCGTCAGCTTCAAACTTCCAAAGGAGATTGCATACACTAAATACAATAAATAGCGATAAATTTACTAATACATGAAGTGCCTAAGTTGAAGCACTAAAGCAACCATGCATGCTATATATATGTCATCTATGCATATAATTCGAATTAGTGTCACCATGACTACTTCGTTCCTTGTGACGGACCTACTCATTACCCGGCCTTCTAGGATGACTGATTTTTAAAAAATTTGAACAAGAAGCGTATTGGAAAGCTTTACATACTAACGAGATAATATAATATATATATATAAAGAGTGCAGATTAGGAGCAAGGATTGTTTTTAGTTTTGATTTCCTTTAAAATAGTTACGATATTTATTTGTTGGCCAATAAGGGACAGCTTGAATAGCAGCAAACAATATAAACATGAACAAACAGGATGATCGGCGGCGGCAAGAGCGGCAACGGCGGACTATTACGCCAGATTTATTAAATGATTTATCTTTGGAGTTGCCATCGGATTTGGGTTTCGATTTGACTGTGGATACTAATTTGTATTTGGACTTAGACTTAGAGCTTGACACAAAGGGACTAGTTTCCAAGAATAGCAATGAAATAAGAAATTCCAAGAATGTTTACCACACGCCTCCTTATGAATTCAATGATAATGGTCCCCAACCAAAACCAAAACCAACAATAACTATTAAAAATGAAGTTAATGTTTACAACAGTATCATTAACGACAACGATAACTCTGAACAAAAAAAGATTTTGATTCAGTTAAGCAAACTTCTTTCAAAATTCTCTTCAAATATTACTGAATCTAATATTATCTCAAATGATAGTATTGTTCATTTTATCACTGAAGTTATTGGAAGATCAAAATGTAACAAACAAACTTTACTACTGGCAACTTTATATTTCAAAAACATTTACAGTTCTTTTACAAATGATAAATTGAAAGCATCCAATGTACCAGAATTTATCAAATGTATAAAGAGAACTTATTTATCATGTTTGATAGTATCCCACAAATTTTTGAATGATAATACTTATTCATTGAAAAGTTGGAATAAGATTACTGGATTATCAGCAAAAACTCTGTCTATGATGGAAAAATACAGTTTAATGACTTTAAACTTTAATTTACATCTAGACAATTCCGAAGTAAATGATTTAAATAATGAAATTATGTTAATGGTAGTAGATCAAGATTTGATGGATTCAGTGAATATGGTCACAATCAATCCACCATCTAATGAGCAAGAGGTCAACAACAAGAAAAGATCACATGGGGAAATTGATGAACATATCAATTCCGATGTTGATGGCCTATTTGCTTCATATCTTCGGCCTCAAGAAATTGCTCAAAATAAGAGATTATGTTCTGTATAAAGAATATGCCACAATAAATACATTAATCTAAGTAGACAATTGAAATATATTTATATTTATATTTATATTTATATTTATATTTATATTTATATTTATATTTATATTTATATTTATATTTATATTTGAATGTATTTAAATAAAATAGATACCAACATTAATGATATGATGACTAAAAATTGAATATTGCAGAATAAAAAACAAAATGCGATTTCTGTGGATCGAACACAGGACCTCCAGATAACTTGACCGAAGTATTCTTCAGTCTGGCGCTCTCCCAACTGAGCTAAAACCGCATTATATTTGTAAAAGTTGCTAACGTTTGGGAGTTCAAATAGTTGTATTATTTTGGAGCATTATCTTAACAAGAATACCAAGAAATACGGTTTTTCAGTCAATGGGTTTATGAATTTGTGGAGAAACAAGCTTATGTTGGTTAGTTCCAACATCTAAGTTAGTGTCATTAGCCACTTCAGTTGCTCTAGTATAGTCCATCTTCTTTATAGTTAAATAATCGATTGATCTTTTATTAGTGTAATTAAACTATTCTATATAGAGTTAGATGCCCTCCTTATATATGAGTTAATCTGACAGTTGAATGAACATGTGTACGTGTTCATTCATCCTCCTAGGCTCTTTAGTGCTGTATTGTACATCTGTGTTTATCATGTAGCCATTTACATTGTAGTGAGAAATTTTCACCTACCACTTGGAAGATTGTTCTGGACCTTCTTTCCATTAGTAAGTGATCTATTGGTTCTGGACTCAAAGTGTCATAAACACTTAGTTCTGTCACATACACTACAATAATTCTGACAGAATTATTAAATTAATCATAGTATGAATTTAATTAGGTACTCGAATCAACTGTTCACGTTTCTGCCAGGAATCTGAGATTTATAACAGAAGTTATGGTATCTATATTCATTAGTTGTGAAGACAAATTAAAATAGCAGTAGTTAAACGAAGTTCAATATTATTAAACGAGCCGTTTAATAAATCAGTTGAAATCTGGCATAAAAGGAACAGAAGTTGAAGCTACTTAAGTTCCAAAATACAACGGTTTATAAAAGTGTTCCAATAGTATTTACTATTTAAACTTTATGTGATAAGAGAACCAATGAGATCAAACAGTAATAATTCATACCTTATGAGGAGTGCACACTAACGACCAACTCATCTACTCAGGCGACCTCAATTACATGGAACCGATCACTGTTCCAACTCCTGTTTCTCCACAGTTTCTTGGAACCAGATCAAGGGAGGTTTTTATATATATTGATTATCGAGGTGTTTATATACATTATTCAAATACAGTTTTTAGTCCACTTCACTGCCTATGTTTGATCAGATTGGTTAACTGAAATAATTATCACATATTTACTATTTATGTACTTGAATCATGTGGTTGTACCCTTGAAATCATTTATTTGTCTCAAATTTTCACTATAGTAATTACAGTACATAAATAATGCTGAAGACTCATCGAGCTATTACGATATGTGCTCAACAACACAGATTTTTTTGACTTGGACATAAATGTAGGTTGAAATAATTTAATTTTATAAACTGTTGCAAGTAATCGATAGACGAGTAATTTGTATAATTCCGTAGGTGTGTATAAACTAGCGTTTTGAAGCAGTGACAAGTTTAATGTTATAGTGTCGACTGGGTAGTTAAGTTGTTCGTTAGTATTCAGATTTACCAGATAACGCTTATAATATTGAATCTGATTTGTTCCTTTTATCATGTAACCTATAGATAGTACGTACTATTAGAATGTTATTATACAATATTATATTTTGGGAAGTATCGTCAAATTCTGTTCCGTCAGAGGTTGGTAACTGCAATTGATTTACTAAACGACTTGTAGATTGTACAACTTAGATGATAGGTAGACTAAATTAATTTAAAACTATGATATATTAATATATTAAAACTATAAACAGTCTATGAAGCATTTCCTCTACAAAAATTATTAATAATATACGGTACCAATGAATTGGTCAGTTCACTGCAAAAAAAATAATACCAATTAATGTTGGACCATATTTTTTTAACTATACGTTTTGGCGTTTAAAATGTAATTTTGGCACCAAATCAGTAAATCAATATATTATGCAATCTTCCAATGTTCAATCGACCCAATATTGTGCATCACTGTTATTTTATTCACTTTGCGTCACACTTTTTTCATCGAAATATAGCGACACTAAATTCATTTTATAATGTAACACAATAAGTAAAATATTTATATAAATAAAAACTACATAAAGTTAGATATTATTAATTACCCAAAAATATTTAATAAGTAAATGATATAAGTAGTTATATTAATACTGAACTTCAATTAATTATTGATCTAAAATTTGTAAGGAATTGCAATAATAAAAATCTAATAGTTCAGACTTGTTTTTGTTTTATTTACCATTTGCTATCAATTATTCATTTAAAATAGAAGAAGATGACTGGAGATCAATCAAATATAGAGATAATTAAACACACTGAGGAAATAATTAATCCTGATGTTCCAATTGAAAGTTCAATTGATCGCTTTTCTGATAACATACTGGTAGTTGGTTCCACCGGTTTAATTGGTAGAAATGTATTAAAGTCATTTTTTGATACTGACTTATATATAAAGCATTCTCAAGAATTGAAAAGGTTGATTGCCTCAAGTGAGTATGATAGTACTACCAGAATTAAAGAAGTTACCATTAAAAAAACAGCCTATTCTTTGACTAGAAAGAGGCAGAGCGTAGAGTTGTTTAAGAATAAGACAATTGTAGGACAGAAGCTAAAAGAAGTAGAACTTGATGGAAAGACATTTTACTTACAATTTGATCTTTTGAAACAAATTAATGATAGTGGGGAACCAAAAGAGTCATTTTTGAAGTCACTAACTACTAAAAAAATGCTAGAAGCTCTTACTCATGGTAAAGGTGTGAAGGTGACAAGTAATTCTAAAGAGAACCAAGGTATCTCCGTTCGTAATGAAGAAAGTAGTATTTTAAAGAAAGATAAGTCTTTATTATTCTCCGTTATTAACTACAATGAATCAGAAGGTAATGTGATATTACAGCCACAAGAATATTCGAATGTGGAATGTTATTTCAATTTACAACAATATGACAGTTCACTAATTTTTGCATCCTCTTCTGGGGATATCTTAAAGATTAACTTTGACTTAAAGTTATATCATTTGTCAGCTGTTGATTCCACAATATGGCCATCTTTATTACCAGTTCTTTTCGATTCTAATACTAAACTGGTACCAAATAAAGGCTTGATTGAAAATATAGATTTAACAAATGAAAAATTACCATTATTATCTGAGGTGAAAGTGATGTTGAACTCACTTGGAAGTAGAAGTCACAGTCCAAAGAATGAAACATTTAAAAACATTGACTATAAATTGAATTTGAGTTTAATCAACTCATTTAATAATACATCTGACAAAAAGGTGATTATTATAACCTCTGTGAACAAGAAAATATATACTTTTTTCTCAAGGTACTTAAATTATAAAATGGTATTAGAGGAAGACTTAAAGACTAATTTAGACAATAAAATCAATGAATTAGTAATTTTGAGGCCCGGTCCACTTGTCGGAACTCCAATGACAACTAAGCTAATTCCAGGTTTAACTGCACATTTGAAGAGAAATGATTCTTCCCTGAAACAACTAATAAACTATAAGAGATTCGCATTCGACTACAAAGTTGCCCTATTAAGAAGGATAAAGTATACTGGATTTGAACCAACCTGTACTAATATTCTAGCTAAAACGTTTTATAGACGTCCTGGAACAAGTTTGTTAGGTTACACGATCCCTGCATCGAAAGTTGCTGAAGTAATGGTATTTAAAGGTCTATGCGTTGGATTAGAAAATGTTCATAAGGATACTAAAGTTGAGATCCTGGAAAGCAAAACAATTGACTTACTATTAGAGTAACCTATGACTGAACTATCAATGTTCTAACAATTTTTTTAGTTTGGTCAAGGGTTTAGATCTTTTATTTATTAAAAATTTCAATTAAGATAATAAACAGTATCCACAGAAGACAAGCTCATAACTACATTTTTATTTTAAAAGTTTCACTTTAAAGTTCATGAACACCTGTATTTCATTATATATTTTATATAACATTATATATTTTATATAACATTATATACTTCCTATATAGTTCCAAAAAATATATTATCCCATGTTAATTCGTGACGTTTTTTCTGGCTTTTATATTTTGACTGAAGTACACCAGTTTGTTGACGCGTCAAATTAGGTATTTATTTCTAATTCAATAGCTAAGAGGAAATGGTAATACCATATATGATGTTCATACCAGAATGATATTATGAATTAATCAAATTGTAAAAGCACTCTACGGAGAATGAGTCGAGAGCATTGGACTTTCAATCGATAGCTAACAAAGTATACATAAGTAACTCAATAAGTCAACTAAGAATGTCAACATTGGATAATTTGCGACAAGATATCGATGCTCTGCGAAAAGAATTAGAATATCTGAATACCAAGAAGAAAGCATTAGAAAATGAAGTGAATAATGCTATTGTTAATGATAAAGAAGAAGAACCTCTTCTACAAGAATTCAACGTATTATTCAATCAATTTCCTGATCTGTTCGAATTGCTATCAAAAGAGAAAATAAAGAGGTCTGAAATGTTGGGAAAGCATCATCGTGATGAGGTATTTGGCACTGAGGAAGAAGCGAATAAGCGTAAACAATCAGAGCATTTAAACGACGATGATAATATGCCAGAACATGAATGGATCTTGAATAAACAACCAATTATTGAACATAAAATATTTGCTTCTGAATTATCGGAAAATATAAATACTGATATATTGACTTCACCATCGAAGAGGAAGAAAGTCATTGAAGGGATAGAGATAACTGGAAATGATGCAAATATGGGATACAAGAATCCAAATTTGAATGAAGAACTCGAGAGAAAGATTATAAAGGAGAATACATTTAGATTATTTGGTATTTCATATTTCCCTGTTGTCGATCCGTGTGATTTAGTACATGACAAATCTAACAATGAAGTGAATAATAAAAGAGAAATGATTGGTATTAGGTTAGAGGTATTTGATGATACTCTTGGTGTATTTGAGAAACCACACTACATCCTATTGAAAAAAAAGACTAAATCAAACAATTGGGGCTTATTCAAATATACAATCCCAAATTATATAGATATTTATTTGATTTTTCAAAGGATTAATAATGGAATACTATTAACATATGAAGACATATATATTTTTGCAAAGCAGGTATATATTCAATTGTTATTAATTCAAAATAGGAAAAAAAACCTTATGCAATTACAAGAAGCCAATATCGTGTCCGACATACTAATTGATCTGAACTTGAAGTTAATTAAAATGAATATAATAAACACAACAACTAAACTAACGTTATATTTAGAGAAAGATAAAGTCACATCAGTATCAATATATTCGGAGACTCTAGATATTCACAGCCAAAAACGCTGGAAATTAACGCTTTTGGGCCCTGTTTCCGGAATATCAAGAAAGATAAGATACCTTTCGCAAATGTAAGAACTAAATCCATATGTATTTATCTATCTATCTATATATATGTAAGTATGTATGCGACGGATCTATATATGTAAGGATAGATTCCCTCAGCTGCCATTATACATTTAGTGTCGTTTAATTAGATCATCTTTAACGAGCTGGTCATTTCTTAAATCAGCGCAATTGAAAAACTATCCGATGAGGTTGGAAAATTTTTAAAACTGTTAGAGCATTTTATATATACAAATATATAAAATATAGTAATGTGCAACTGATTTTGTAGCAGAGTGTTGTCATTGTGATTAGTGTATATACATATGAATCCTTAATCGTTACAGGATATAAAACCAACATACAATATAAGTCATCATGCATTTAATGTTCACATTAGGCCCAGACGGCAAGAGAATTTACACTCTAAAGAAGGAAACCGAACAAGGTGAAATCACCAAGTCTGCTCATCCAGCTAGATTTTCTCCAGATGACAAATACTCTAGACAAAGAGTCACTTTAAAGAAGAGATTCAGTTTATTACCAAACCAACAATAAATGCTTTAATCTAGCATATATTGCATGGCATTGAACAGAATATCCAAGAAAAGAAATTAACGACAGATGGCAAAAGATGAGTTAATGAGCTGTATATCTCAGTTTGAATTATGCTATCCTTGCACTCCGTCTGTATGTAATATATAACTCATTTATAACAATATATCATTGAATAGAAATTTAATACAATAAATTGACTTTATCACACATCTCTATTTTTATTTAGTCATTGTATATCATCATTTTTATTGACGTTATATACAGAAGAATTTTTCCAAAAAAATATTTAAGCAACAGCTATGTTATCAGTACATTGTTATAAATCCTAACAGACACTATCGATAAGTGACTCTTTTTTTTTGGACTTAATCGTACTTGATTAAATACTACTTATAGATCAGTCCTGACATTATAGTTCTTGTTGTTCTCAGAAGCTTCCACCCCATCTCTAGTTAAAACAAGAAACAAGAAAAAGGTATTGTAAACTTAGGATATATAGTGAAATTTTGATACAATACAGTATGCCAAACAATTCTGTAGAAATTACAACGATTTGTCCTGATGTGGAAAACTCCAAATTCATAATCCAATCTCTTTCTTCGAATGGATCAAAAAGTAATGATAATACAAAAGGTTTGCCTGCAGATGACATAATAACTCCAACTCTGCCAAGAATTAAAATTTTGGGCACTGGTGGCACTATTGCTGCCAAAGGTTCCAGTGGTACACAGACTGCCGGCTATCATGTTGATCTAACCATTCAAGAGTTATTAGATGCTATTCCAGATATCTCAAATGTTTGCGACATTGAGTACGAACAATTATGCAATGTTGATTCAAAAGACATCGATGAATCAATTTTATACAAAATATACAAAGCTGTTTCAGAATCTTTACAAGGATTTGATGGTATTGTTATAATCCATGGTACTGATACATTGTCCGAAACTGCATTTTTTATTGAGAGCACTATCGACACTGGCGATGTTCCAATTGTCTTTGTTGGTTCGATGAGACCTTCCACCAGTATTTCTGCTGATGGTCCAATGAATCTATACCAGGCAATCTGCATTGCTGCAAGTCCTAAATCTAGAGGTAGAAGTGTATTAGTATCATTAAATGACCAAATCTCAGCAGGTTACTACATCACAAAAACCAACGCCAATAGTTTAGACTCATTTAATGTAAGACAAGGTTACCTAGGGAATTTTGTAAATAATGAAATTCATTACTACTACCCACCAGTAAAACCACAAGGATGCCACAGATTTAAATTGAAAATTGATCTAAGTCAGCCAAACCAGACGTTTTCATTCCCAAAAGTTTGCATCTTGTATTCACATCAGTCATTCCCGACTTCATTATTAGACATGGTAGAAAAATCCTATGATGGAATAATCATTGCCACCATGGGTGCAGGTTCATTACCAGATGCAGCCAACAACAAGGCTCTAAAGATGAATATACCTGTTATCTACTCCAAGAGAAGTAGAGATGGTATGATCCCAATTTCAAATTTACCAAAAACTGCCGATGGTACATTTGGAAATATCATTTCATCAGGTTACCTGAACCCTGAAAAGAGTAGAATTTTGTTACAATTATGTTTATTTGGGAATTATACCATAAGTGAGATAAGACAGGTATTTGGAGGAGTCTACGGTGGTTGAATACAACCCAAATTTCATTTCCCTATTCTGAATGCAAAAAGAAACATTTTATAGGTAATTATTTCATTATAGATAATTTATACAATTACATAATTAAAAACCATTCATGACACATTCTAATTAGAGGGACAATTTAAATACCACAAATAAAATAAAGCCTCGATAGTCAGCATTACTTAAAGTAAAATATCTTGAATTAACTATCATTCACTCTTGTTGTTAATATGAGGTTGTTATATACATTTTGCGGTTAATATTCGGAAATGCAATTTCCACCCAAAAACAATGCGATGGGTATTTCAAATTGATAACGATTGATATTTTACTTATAGTAAAGATATAAAAACTCAATTGAACGGTTAGGTTGAATGGATAGTCAAGTGTTGTTAAGGAAGTTTATTGAATTACTTATATACAAAAAAACAGTATTAACAGGACATTAGCTTATTAAGTTTCAAAAATGTCGCAACTAATTACTGTCGCTACTTGTAATCTGAATCAATGGGCATTGGATTTTGAAGGTAACAGGGACCGTATCTTAGAGTCCATTAAGATCGCTAAACAAAAAGGTGCAAGACTTCGTGTTGGTCCAGAATTAGAAATCACTGGTTATGGTTGTTTAGACCATTTCTTAGAGAGTGATGTGTGTTTGCATTCATGGGAGATGTATGCTCAAATTATTAAGTCTCCAGAAACACATGATATATTATTAGATATTGGTATGCCAGTATTATATAAAAATGTCCGTTATAATTGTCGTTTGATATCATTGGATGGAAAGATTTTAGTCATAAGACCAAAAATTTGGTTAGCTAATGATGGTAATTACCGTGAAATGAGATTCTTCACTCCATGGTTGAAACCTGGTCATGTAGAAGAATTCAAATTACCACCTGAAATTCAAAAGATTACACAACAGGTGTATGTACCATTTGGTGATGCGGTAGTTAACACTGTAGATACCACAATTGGAGCTGAAACATGCGAGGAGTTATTTACTCCTCAAACCCCAACAATTGCAATGTCTTTGGATGGTGTTGAAATAATCACTAACTCATCCGGTTCACATCATGAATTACGTAAATTAAACAAGAGATTGGATTTAATCTTAAATGCTACTAGTCGTTGTGGTGGTATTTATTTGTATGCTAATCAACGTGGTTGTGATGGTGACAGACTATATTATGATGGTTGTGCACTAATTGCAGTCAACGGTAAAATTGTAGCTCAAGGTTCTCAATTTTCTTTGAATGATGTTGAAGTTGTTACTGCCACTGTTGATCTAGAAGATGTTAGAAATTACAGAGCTGCCATCATGTCCCGTGGGATGCAGGCAACTTTGAATGAAGTTAAATTTAAAAGAGTTGATGTTGATTTTGAATTAGCTCCAATGGCAACACGATTTGATCCATCTATCTCACCATCAAAAACGCATGATCCATTTTACCATTTGCCTGAAGAAGAAATTGCTTTAGGTCCAGCATGTTGGATGTGGGACTACTTAAGAAGATCTAATGGTACTGGTTTCTTTTTACCTCTATCTGGTGGTATAGATTCGTGTGCAACTGCAGTCATTGTTTATTCAATGTGTAACTTAGTTGTCAATGCTGCACTGGAAGGTAATCAGCAAGTCATTAAAGATGCCATTAAAATTACAAGAAGTGATGAAAATTGGATTCCTTCCGATCCTGTTGAATTAGCCAGCAAATTATTTCACACATGTTTTATGGGTACTGAAAACTCATCAACTGAAACGCGTAGTAGAGCTAAGGAGTTAGCTCAACGTGTTGGTTCATACCACGTAGATTTGAATATGGATGTGCTAGTATCCAGTACTGTTAGCCTTTTTGAAGTTGCTACTGGTAAAAAACCAATTTTCAAAATATTTGGTGGTTCACAGATTGAAAATCTTGCTCTACAGAATATTCAAGCTCGTTTAAGAATGGTAATTGCTTATCTCTTTGCGCAATTATTACCTTGGGTCCGTAATATTCCAAATTCAGGTGGTTTACTTGTTTTAGGTAGTGCTAATGTTGACGAATGTTTAAGAGGTTACCTAACTAAATATGATTGCTCCTCCGCTGATATTAACCCAATTGGTGGTATTTCGAAAACGGATCTTAAAAGGTTTATTGCATACTCTGCCAACAAATATGAGATGCCAATTTTGACAGATTTCTTAAATGCAACACCAACTGCCGAATTAGAACCAATAACTAAGGAGTACGTTCAATCTGATGAAGCTGATATGGGAATGACATACGAAGAGTTAAGTGCTTTTGGGGCTTTACGTAAGGTAGAAAAATGTGGTCCTTATTCAATGTTCTTAAAGTTACTTCACGAGTGGACTCCAAGATTAACACCAGCACAAGTTGCCGAAAAAGTGAAGAAGTTCTTCTTTTTCTATGCCATCAATAGACATAAGCAAACTGTGCTAACACCAAGTTACCATGCAGAAAATTACTCCCCCGATGATAACAGATTTGATTTGAGACCATTTTTGATTAACCCGAGATTCACTTGGGCCTCCAAGAAGATCGCTGAAGTAGTAGCTCAATGCGAACATAAAACCGACAAGGAATTGAACATCATGTCCATTGATTAATTACTACGATAGAGAGTGATAGCATATAACATTATTTAACATTATATTAGAACTGTATTTATAAAATTTGTTGTTAGAGAACCCTAAAGTTCAAAACTTATATGCTGATCTAACTATATATTAAGTTAATATAATAATCTAAAGCACGAATGCAACTTACCGATATGAGGTTGATTAAATTCATTTATTTATTTAAAAGGTTGTCATTAACATTACTGTCATTTATAAACATGTATCGTTACCCGAACACGTCTGCTTACCGTTTTCGAAATAAAATCGAATCTTTAAATTAAGATCAATTCATTATTTAGTTTTAACTATTTATAATTATTGATTAAACATTGTCTTTCGCAATTGACATTTACAATTAACTCTTATTTGGTTAATTACAGAAATACTAACATTTCCCCTTGGTTGTTTTATAAAACAACGTAATTAAAAGAACTAAAAAGCACCCAGTTGCGTTGTTTTACCATGTTATCTAGATCTTTTCACACAAGTAGATTGTTAAAAAATGGTAAAGTTTGGTCAAATTTTGCCTTCAGATCTAAAAGTTTAGGTATCAATTCAGATGTTGTCAAAAAAGCTGTGCT
This sequence comes from Tetrapisispora phaffii CBS 4417, assembly GCF_000236905.1. NCBI lineage: Eukaryota > Fungi > Ascomycota > Saccharomycetes > Saccharomycetales > Saccharomycetaceae > Tetrapisispora > Tetrapisispora phaffii. Next base: position 433,316 of record NC_016523.1, read on the forward strand.
AGATGGAATGCTGGCTTCTGGGCCTCCATCCATCAAGAGGAAATTCAACCGTACTAAATACAATTCTCCTGAAAATATTGATTCAATGTTCAAATTGTCTTATGACTTTTTACAAAATAAAGCTGCTGCTTTATATGAAGAATTAGAGAAAATTAAAGATCCAACTTTGAAAGATGATTTATTGGTCAAAGCTGAAATAAATAATCCAGAAGTACAATATAACTTTGAATTTCACGATAAAATAGATAACGATCCAGCTATAATCGACTATGAACAACCTGTTTACAGATATTTAGGGCGTGAAAACTGGAAATCATACCGTCAAATGCTTTTGATGCAAAGATTAGAAACACTTAAGGCAATTCCAGATACTTTACCAACATTAGAGCCAAAAGCCGACGTTCATGTGAAGTTTCCTTATTCTACAGGTATCAACAAATGGATTAACTCTGGTGAAACTCTTTCGACTTTAGCAACATCGTTACCTCCAGTGTTTAAAGTTCAAGAATATGACTCGATCAATGTTGATAAACAATTATATACAATATTGGTTGTTAATCCTGATGTTCCAGATTTGATAAATGATACCTATTGCACATGTTTAAACTATGGTTTAACTAACTTAAAGTTAAAGTACAACGATAATATCATTGATTTAAGAAATATTGAAAAAGAACATTCGATTATAGCTGATTATCTACCACCAGTCCCAGAAGAAAATATTGGTCTTCAAAGATTTATTGTATGGGTCTTCAGAAATAAAGAATCAATCAATATTAATAACTTAGATATTGATAGAAATAATTTTAACATCAGAAAATTTGCTAAGGACAATGAATTAGAAGCTATTGGTAGTGAAATATGGAGAAGTGAATTTGATTCAAACGTTTCTAAGGTCAGGGAAATGTATGGCTTACCTAAAGGTAGATTATTTACTAAAACTCGTAATTAAGGATGCAATTGCTTAATAGGTATATTAAGTTAAAACCGAGCATCTCATATTCAAGAAAAACACAAGATATAATATAATTCGTTTATTGACATAACCTGCAATGTAAATAACATGTATATAATCAATTAATAACTTTTAGATATCATATAAAAGTAGCAACAATAAACGCAATATAATTCATTCTAGAATCATAGTTTCGAATTGTCTTTGAGGTAAATATAAACTGATAAAAGGCAGAAGAGCCTCATAAATAAAAATTGTGTTATTTATTACAAGATATTATATTATTATAAAATCTTAATAAATGGGAATATTAAATAAAATAATTATAAATTAGCAGTATTGCTCGAAGTTTTCTCTTCCTTCATTCTTCTTCTAATTACATGATTTAAAGAAATTTGATCTCAAAATACTTATTCTTTTTGAGCATCGACAAACTTCATAATTACAGATCCATAATCCAATTTAGGATCTTCCCAGTTAATATTTGTTGTATCGACATTTACAGATTTGTTCTTTTTAGTCTTATTATGTAAAGATGCATATTCTCTTTTAGCTTTTTCTATTAAATCTAGTTGAGCTTGACGTTCATGTTCCTTAGCTTTTTTAGTAGCATCCTTCTTCAAAATGAGATCATTCTTAATACCTACAAATAAACCTAAGCCTAAGGCTGAGTATTTTAATACATTAGCGGTGGACATGTCTTCTTATATAATTCACTTCTTTAACAGATATTACTTAGTAACTAATCAACGATTAACTTTTTACTTTTTATATATATTTTTGTAGCCAATTGTTTAAAACTATAATTAATCTCGTTATCAATGCAATTATTAACTTCTATTGACAACTTGTAATTACTTATTACCAATAGATCTCAATGAATCTAGTTGAGTTTATAGGACTATGCCTCCTTCAGATGTTCTTTAATTCCATATGACATTAATCGATATCTCGGGAATAATAGTCGTTACAATTGGTCACCCGCAAACAGAAGGCACCGGGTAATAACATTGATTTCTAATAGTTGAAGTCTCGTATTGTATGTATTGCATATGTATATAACATCTTCCAACGTTGAGACGACGTTAATTAGTTGACAATATCATATCGAATGCGTCTACTAGATTAATCAAGTTAACGTATACCATAGCCTCATTAATTTGATATTGGTTTTAACTACTAAATTTTAATAACGTTCATCAAATCCAATTACAATATAAATACTATAGATAGCTAGATAGATGGAATTACGTACATGAATAATGTAAGAAGTGAATTGAAATATTATACTCTAATTTTATTCTTTTAATATTTGCAACTATTCATATGCTCTCTGTAAAACAATGTTTTTAATCTTTTCACGTTCATTTTTTAGTTTCTCTTCATTTTTAAGAACATTAGAAACAAATTTTACATCAGTAGGTAACACTAAGGTTCTAAATTGGGTCTTCTTACCTGCTTTTGTTAGGAATGAAAATTGGACTTTGTTTGACGTCTTAGATTCTGACACATTTCCATCATTATTTGACTTCGATAATAAAGTTTGTTTTGAAAACACTCTCCCATTTGTAATAATTGGTATATTATTTGTTGCTACCCTTTCATTCTTCCTAGAATCAACAGATTCTTGCATCAATATTTGAAATTGTTTTTCCAATTCTTGTTCTATTTTAGTTTCATCATCACCCTTTAACCTCTCCTGATATTCTTCATAAATTCTTTTCTTTTCGATATCACGATCAGCTTCAATATCTTTAAAATCATCGTCATCATCATCATCGCTGTCACTATCACTGTCCGAACTTGAGGACTCATAACTATCATCATCATCTTTGGAGGAATCTGAAAGGTTATCATCAGTGTCATTAATACTTGCACGATTATCTAACTCGTTCGATGATAAGTCACTTTCTTCATCTAGTTCATCGTCGTCATCATCGTCACAATTGGATTCATCAGATTCACTATAATCAAGAATATCATCTTCACTTTCAGTGCCGATTTCATTTTCAGAGATTACAGTTTTAGAAGGTATTTTTTCAGTAATATTTTGATTACTTTGCATCAATATCATGATTTTTGAATAACACTCTTCAAATGATCTTGATCTTTCAAAATTAGGATCCAATTTCGAGTTATTGAAAACATTTGATAATCTGAATTCCGTCTCCACAGGTACTGGTTGATCTTTACAAAAAGTATAAAATTCAAAGAACCTCAAAAACTTAGGCATAGATTTCTGTAAATCTTGTGTAATTCTTTCAATATTTAACAGAGAAGTGGAAACCAATTGAATTCTAAAATAATTATCCTTCAAATCCACTGCATTTTTTATTAATGGATTTGGAAGACCTTGAGGATAACCATATCGTAGAATACTATACAATGTTTGCATTAAAAGATCGGATTTTATAATGGATGCATTGTATAGCTCCGTTAAGTATCTAATTGATGCAATACGAGACACATTATTTTCATAATTGTCAGTTTCCAATCCAAGATCAATTTCATATAACAGTTGGTCAACTATTTTAACCACAAAATTTTTACGCTGACTATATAATTCAGCTAGAATTTTACTCAATACAGGAAGTGACTGGTAATGGACTTTCTCTGGTTCAGTGAATAAACTCAATAAAGTAGCTACGACATTTTCGTCTTTCCAACTAGCTTTTTTAATTAGCTTTGTTACTAACTTAACAGAGACATTATGGAGCTCCTTTCTGATTAAGGTGATGTAGAACATTTCCTCACCTGATAATTCTCTCTTTTCTGTGTTTAATGATTTTATCGAAGGTGGATATACTAAGGTTATCAAGTTATTGACAGCACTTTTCAGATTCATATTTATCTGTCTATCCTTACTTTTCTCTCTAACTAAGCTCATCATTTTTTCCATATTTTCTTTTGATTGAGGATGATTGATTAATAATTTACCTAAATTTTCAAACAAAACGGTTAAAATTTCAATGTTGTTTGGAACTTGTAAATTAATAATAAGAGTTCTAATTTTATGAAAGATCATAAATTGAGGAACCATATTAAACTTTACAAATTGACTGAAAAAAATAATGTTTTTGAAGTTAATCCTGTCAGAATGTAATTGACTAGAGAAACCAGTATCTAAGTAATTTACTAATTGTGTCGATAAGTCAGGCATATGATCTTTATTTGCTGCAACAAAACGAGCGTAAAGATTTAATTTGCTCCAATCTTGGGTTTCGATAAAAAATTTAAGTAATCTTTTCCTTGTAGCTTTATTGTCAATATGATTTAACCAATAGTCATGACAAAGTTGATCGATCGAATCCTTGGTATCGGCAATAATTAATCTATCCATAAATTCATCCACTGCATCCTTCAATGGTTCTCTTTGATCACCTTTGGCCTGTTCTAAGGTATCTGTTAGATCAGGAAGTGCTTCATAAAATCTCCTTGTGTCTTCATTGTCAAATATTTGATTTGTGGAATCGCTTTGATTAGTAATCATAGGAGTGACTTCTTTGCTTGCTTCAGCATCATCGCTCTCAAGAACTGGGCCTTCCAAATTAAAGATTAAAGCAAATGCTAATGATGCTGAGTTAAATCTTTCGAAACATGGGAGCAGTTCATCATATTCGTCAATGTATTCATCTCTGACTTTACCTGTACGTATTTGGCATTTCTTATGTTCTCTGAGTAATTTACGCAGCTTTTTATTCATATCAACAGTTCGTGTAAAGGCTGCTTCAACAAATATTTTAAATAACATTTGAATTGAATTCTTCAAATCTGGATCAGAGATGATGCTATCCCAAGATTTATCATCACTGTTAAAAAATGTTGGAAACTTTTTACAGTATGATGTTGCAATGATGGTACTATAACCAGTTCTAAACCTATGATTTAGAATTTCTTTCAGTAGTGAGAATAAGATAGCATCTTTTTTTACCATTTTTTTTGGATAAAAAAGATGGAAGATTATTTTTGAAATACTATCAACCTTCAAAGAAAATATGCCTACCAAATATAACTCTGTAAATATTCTTAAATTACAATTTATCTTGGAAATTCTCGTAAGTTCATCTTTCTCATTATCTAATTCAGTACTAGGATTTGTAAAGTTACTCAAAAATAATTCAAATAATTTCTCAGAAAATTGGGACTTGAATCTTTGATGCAATATACTAATGACTTCAACAGCTGCTATAATATCGTCATTTTTATTATTCAAATTAGATAATGCTTCATTTGATGTAATGATGATTTCTGATAAATATTTTGATAGTAAGACTTCAGATAAGTCTTTCACTAGAGATGGTAAATTTTCCTTCGTAATACCTAGCTTCAATTTTTTAATAAAACCAGTATTTCTCTTTATGCTAGAATCTAGTTTCTTGTTCCCAGATGAAAATTGGTCTATGTCCATCCATGCTTTCGAATTTAACCCATATAATTCTAATCTTCTTCCGTTCTAAATATATAATTAAATCAAATGTCGTCAAATCCAATATGATAAAGTTAGTAAATAGTTGCAAACATAAGCTTTGATCACCAAATAATATTTATATATAGACATACCTCCATCTTGTAAAGTGGTTTATTGCGCCAAATTGAACAATAATATTTTCTTTCACTTTTCTCGTCAATACTGTAATTGTACTTGTGTTGGAGAGCAAGTAAACTTTGTCATATATAAGTTGAAGAAAAAATAAGGTATTGAAAATGTTAACCTTATGAAGAATAATAACTATAAGCAATTAAACTACTTGTTTCAACCTTTGTGATAAATTCATATGTAACTCTCAAAGCTTAAATGGATATAAAAGTCGAATTCTCATTATGGTTTTATCCATAATCTCATCGCTTTAAATTTAAATTGAAAAACATTGCATATAAAAAAAATTATATGAAAGACAATTAAATACTGATTTAAAAAGTTGCAATTTTTATTGACTATGTCTATACATTATGTTGAAATACAGTTCTTTGATTTATTGATAAATAACATTATTTATAAGGTACGGTTTTGTCGAAGGTGAACTGATATTTACATGCGTGATAGCCTAATTGAGGTAATTAAAAACTATCTTGATTATTTTTTCGACAATATATTAAGTAAAGCTTTTATCACCCAGTAACTTTTCTATGTGACTTTCTCTAGTCTTTAATTCTGATAAATTTTTATTTAGTGAACCAACTTCTTCAAATTGTCTTTGTTTTTTGGCAGTATCAATCATACCTTGAACAAGAAATGACTGTTCTTTGAGGACCATCAATTCTTCACGATATTGTTTTACTTCTTTTATTGTCAAATTGTTATTAAATGTAACTTCAGTCAATGAATTCAGTTCTGGTGGTGAATTATTTGTATTGTTAGTCGCATCAGTGAATATACCTGGTAATGACTTTAGAGGTAAAATGTTATCGGTGATAAACTTTGTTGATACTTGTTTAATAGAATTTTGTATCTTAGTTTCTTCTAATGTTTGAGGTTTTAAAAGATTAATCTGTCTAGATGTATCGTTATATAATGCAAATGCTCGTAATAATTTATTCCTCAGTTGTGCCACCTTTATAAGATTTTCATCCTTTGTAATAGATGGATCTTTATCCCCCAATTCTATTATTTTAACTCTTTCTTTGAATATAGGTAAAGTGTTGATAATCACCGATGCAATATCATTGAGTTTTTCAAGCAATTTTATCAATAGAGGAGGAGGATTATTACTTTCCTGTTTAAATTTTCTTGGTATAAATAAAGAATGTATACATCTGGAACAAACTCTAATATGCTGGTCTGCTTCCTCTGAAGTTAAATTAGTTTCTTTATATGAGAGGTCTGAAGAGGCATTCATTAACGTTTCTATTGTCACATTATTAGAACAGTTTGTCGTTTCTTTCTCACAGACGATATTTCCACATAGTCTACAATGATGTTTTCTATTAGTTATGTTAAAGGGTTGCAAACAAATATAACAATCAGAAACATTATAATCATATTTCCAAGGCGTTACGCTACTTTCCAGTTTGGCTATCTCCAATCTTACTTTAACAGCAAAGAACAAAGAATCCTTATATTTTCTGTAAATTGTTATTGAACCATCTATTAATTTGACTAATCTGTTTTCTAATTGCAAAGTTGTTAGCATTTTGTCACCAATCATTAAATTTCTAAATTGTGTAAAGTCTCCTGTTAAATCAACAGTTCTCCCCATATCTTTATAGCCTGTTTTTGAAGTAAAACAATTGTTACAGCAAAGGTAAAACTTTCCACTCCTGGGATCATACTTGGCATTTTTGTCCAATTTAATAACATTCTTGCAATCTCTTTTACAGAATATTTCTCCACATTTGTTACAATTAATCAGGTTACTGTGATTGGTTATAGTTGTGTTACATTTATAACATTTTGGTTTGCCATCCAGTGGTTGTTTAAAATGTTTATGCGTAATAAATTGCTTATTTGGGTTTGATTTAGAACCCTTGTTAGGTAAAATACCAGAGGTATTGGATTTTATATTTGAACCATGTTTACTGAGTAAATGGTCTGATGCAGTTTTATTTGAATTAGTGGGCTCCTTGATGGCTTCTGAACTAAATCCGTGATCTTTATCTAGATGCACGTTCAATGAATTTAAATTTAGAAAAGAATGTGAACAAACTGGGCATATGACTTCTATATCTGCAAAACTGGCATAAGCATTTGATTGCTGTAAGGGATCATTTGGGGGTTCTTCAGTTGTACTCATACTAAAAAAAGCAAAAGATGCCTATTGCGATAAATGAAAATGATTTATATAATCCTCAAAAGTTTAGTCCACATCGACCATACTTATTAATGCTAGTTGCTCATCTTCAACTGTTATAAATAACTTTTGAAGTAGAATATTAGGATATTTATTTAAATCTTCTAAATTTATATAATATATTTTCATTTTTGACCATTTCTAAAATTCAATACGTAGCGAAACTATGAAATTACTAACAAATCATTTCCTCTTACAGGGTTCATCAGATTTTACTAAAATTTAAAGAAAGAGAATATTTATTTGGTTTAAATGTTATGCTCAAATATTGTTAAAATCTATTTTCTATATATTCAAAGATAAGAAGTTCGTGTTATGTATAGTGTACAATTTATGATATATGATTATATATTAAAATCTTAATTTTGAAAGATTGAAGGCACCTTTTTGAGAAGATGATGATAGTAGTTGTGGCTTTTCAACGATAAATATTTCGTCTTTTGAGATAAAATCTGTAAATAAAATTGACTTGTACTTTTCAGTAATAAAAAATGCTTCACCTTCGTCATTTACTCTTTTAGAATCATCGTTTTTAACTCTTGGATAGTTGTCATTCGTTATACTTGGTAATTCATTAGAATCTATGTCCATATCTTCATCCTCATCTTCCCCATCATTCAAAAAGTTGCTTTCATCTGTAATTGTCAATCCATCACGGCTACGCTTTTTAGTCTTCTTTCTATTGCTTATCGGTAGGTCAACAGAAAAATCTAGTCTACATAAACAAGAAACAGTCCAGAACCATACTTTTGATGGACTGTTCTCATCTAAAAATATACCAACACATTTTTCCTTTAGTTCTTGGAATTGTTTTGGTAAATTGTCGGTATTATTTTTTGACCACTCAGATAATAACTGTTCTTCAGAACTATCTTCTCCTGTGTTATTCTCTTCATTATCCTCAAGCTTTGTTAAATTAAATTCATAGATCTTATTATCAGCCGTTACAGAAATAATAGACTTTCTCTTTGGATTAATTATTATGGATGTTACGTAATTCATTAGATTTGCCAGTACTCTACTTCTTTTCGTTTCTATGTCTATCAAAACAATAACACCATAACCGTAAGAAACAACAGCATATTTACCGTTGATATCTATATTATTGATATTGTTAATAAATGGTAATTTTAAACCTGATTTGGTTTGCTGGATTTCTGGTAACTCTATTTCAGTCATTTCTTCGTCATCATCTGACTCTAAATCAATAGTAAACACTTCATCTTCAACAGAGCAAATAAGCAGTTTTGAATTGTCTATAAACTTAACAAATCTAGTACCAGTTTTCAACAGTAAGTTGTTATCTAATTTAGTTACTTTCAACTTGGAATCCATTGGTTGCAAATGGAAGACTTTAGTTGTTGAAGATCTACCGACAACTAAAACAGTACCATCTGGCGAAATACCACATGTAGAAATATTCTGCTCATCTTTTAAGTTCAATTTACAAACTAACTTATAATTTTTATCGTCTTCGACATCATCACCAATGGTCCAAATTTTGACAGTAGATTCATACCACATAACAACTAGTCTTTGTTCTCTGTTGATTAAGAAATTTTTGCTAAATGGTACAATTGGTGGTATTTTCTTGTAATTACCATCGGCGAATGAAGATAATGATGAGATAACAACAGATTGTTCAGAACCACCTGATGCTAAGAAATCAGCACCTTTTGCTTGATATGAACATAAGGATCTAATATCATTAGAATGCAATAATCTATTTGATGCAACAGTCCACTTATTATTGGCACCTGATTTTGAGTTTTTTGAGTCTTTGACTTGACTGTACTGGTAAATTTTTCTATCAATACCAGCACTGAAGACTTGGGTGTTAGTACAGTCAGTGGTTAAAGTTAAGACATCTGATTCATGAGTTTTAAACGATTGGTTCAAAGTAGCGTAATGGAAGTCCCAAAATTTGACCGAACCAGTTGAATCACCGGAGACAATTTGGTTAGAAGCTGGTAAATAAATTACAGACCAGATTAATGTAGATTCTGATTTTGCTTTATCGACCTTCATTGTGTGTGTTATTCTACCATTGTTGTTAACGGACCATATCCTTATTCTTCCATCTGAACAACCACCTATGACAAACTCATCTTTATTCCAAGTAAGAGATAGAATTCTTGCATCTTGTCTCATCAAAATAGTTTCATATTCTAAAACACCTTGCCCACCAGAAATATTGACAATAACAATTGTACCGTTATCACATCCTAATGCTAATTTATCTTTTGAAGAGTTGATAGCTATTGACCAAATAACACCAGCATTACCATCAAAATTTTTTAGTGGTAAACCAGTAGCTAAATTCCATTCTGTGACGACAGTAGAACCACCAATTGAAAACAATCTTAGTGGCTCACCTGGAACATTTCTCCAAACTAAGCCTTCGATAGAACGTCCTTTACCACCTTGGATGACTAATTCCTGGAACCAACCATTTCTTGGATTCCATATTTCAATATTACCATTAGATCTTCCTACAGCCAAACGTAAATCTGATGGAGTTAGTTTACTCTTGTTATTGTTGATATTATTCAAATTATCTAACCTTTTTTCACTACCAGCAACATCGGAGTCATGTGAAAATGCTAGAACAGTGATATTTGCAGTTGCTAGATCTAGAAAACGAGCTCTGTGGATAGTTAACCTTTCTTGACTTGTCATTATCGATACTCTAAACTTGTTTATGTAGTTGAACAGTACTTATATTTCACAAATATAAAACTCTGAAATATTTGACCTACGGAAATCACTTAACAATAGTATCCTATGACAACAGAAACAAAGCACACGAGTCTGATAGATATCTCTCTTGATATTTAAACTAATGAACCTCTCAAGGTATATATATGTATGCGTACTATTTCAATAATTTAATCAATTGAACTATTAATAATTTAATAACATTTGTTCCATTAACAACATTATGAGAATTTGGCATACTCTTCTTTAAAATTTTTTGCGATGAGCTTAAACAAAAATTTTATGTGTGGAATGTCACGTGACAAAGACATCGATTTCTTTGAAATTTATTTGTTTACCTTTTATTAGTTATACTATTATATCTAAGATGGATAGTTAGTAATAATAATATTTATAGATCATAATATTTGTTATTATTGTAGAGTTCTAGATATCCTTCTTACTCTTTAGGAGTAGTAGTGTGTGGAAAACCAGTTTTCCATTCGTAAGATTTGTTCTCGTTATTTCTAGCACACAAAAGATGACGGAGATGGAAACTGATATTTCGATGAAGGTTGATGGTCCAGATGGTAACTCAGAGAAAAATCAATTAAATGATGAGAATTCAAATATATTCCATGCAATTGCAGATGTCTTTCAAAAGGCACAATCGACTTATGTGGGTCACAGAAGACATGTAGCTGTTTTGAAAAAAATACAGAAAAAGGCTAATGCCCAGGGACATGGTGAAGAATTTATTTATTGGTTCAATAAATTGGTTTCGAAAGTATTGCCCTTGAAGAAAAATAAAGTTATTGGTGATAGGATAATTAAACTAGTCGCTGCATTTGTTGCATCGTTGGACCGTGATTTAGAGAATATTAAACAACAAGATTCAGATAAAGCAATGAAACAATCTGATGGTCTCACACAAGAGGCTTTCAATCAATTCGTTAACCGTTTTATTAGACATATTTTGAGAGGTGTAGAAAGTAAAGATAGAAATGTAAGATTGAGATCTTTACAAATATTAGCAGTTCTCATGGATAATATCAGAGAAATTGACGAGGAGTTATACGATTTAATTATGTGGTCATTGAATAAAAGAGTATACGATAAGGAAGCAAATGTAAGGATTCAAGCAGTATTTTGTCTGACTAAATTCCAAGACGAATCGATGAGTAATAATAGCAATGATAATAAAAAGAACAAAGATGAAATCGTATTAGATAACGCTACACACAAATTAATGACAATTATCCAAAATGATCCTTCCGCTGAAGTTCGTCGTGCATCCCTGCTAAATCTGGTTAATAATAAGCTAACAAGAGCACATATATTGGAGAGATCTCGTGATGTTAATCAAATCAATAGAAGATTGATATACTCCAGAGTACTAAAATCAATGGGCATGACTTGTTTTGACGTCGATACAAGAATAATGAATCAACTTTTAAAATGGGGTCTTGAGGATAGAGAAGAAAGTGTAAGAAGTGCATGTGCAAGACTAATTTCATTTGATTGGTTAAATTGGTTAAAAGGTGACTTGATTGAGTTAATAGAAAGATTGAATGTAATTAAATCTGATATTGCTGATAAAGTAATGGAGATTATTTTTAATACAAGACCAGATATTATTTCAAAAGTTAAGTTTCCAGAAGAAATCTGGACAGATTTTACAGTAGAAATAGCATTTTTATCTAAATGTTTCTATTTGCATTGCGCCAATAATAATTTAGTAGATATAATTGAACAAAATTATCCGGAGGGAACAAAATTGGCAGAATACTTGACTTCATATTTAAGAAATAGATATGACATACAAGAAACACAACTTTCAAAATTGGAAAAAATGCATTTAGATTTTATTATTGAACAGCTTCTAGTTATTGCAACAAAATATGATTATAGTGATGAAATCGGTAGACGTCATATGCTAACAGTCATTAGAAATATGTTGTCACTTGTTGATTTATCTGAATCATTAATAAAAATTGGATTAGAAGTTTTAAAGATCCTATCTATCAATGAAAGAGACTTTGTATCGATGTCAATTGAAATAATTAACGATATTCGAGATGATGATATTGACTTACAAGAGAAGTCTGAACATAAGGGTAATCCAAACAAAGAATATGATAGTGATGATGAAGATGATGATAACATTGAAAATTTTAAAAATGCTGTTGAAGATTTAGTCGATGGTAAAAACTCAGCTATTGAAGAAGGTATAAATGTAAAACATGCAGAAAGAGAAGCTACTCCAGAAACTATGATTCGTTGTTTGACAAGATCTTGTAATTTACTACAATTGGTAGAAAATCCTTTGGAGCAAAATGTTCTCATTACTTCTTTAATTGATACATTAATAACACCTGCAGTTAGAAACTCTGATCAAAAGATTCGAGTAATAGGTATAAGGAACTTGGGTCTTTGTTGTCTTTTGGACAGACAACTAGCTGCTGAAAATATGTATATATTAGGTATGTGTGTTTCTAAGGGACAGGAAGAATTGAAGGAAGTAGCTTTGCAAGCTATTGTTGATATTTTTTCTGTATTTGGGTTATCAGTCGTCGATGGAGAAAATATGGTAGATTCCTTATCATTGCATAAAATTTTTTACAAAGTTTTAAAGAATGGTTCATTACCAAATTGTCAAGTGATAGCAGCAGAAGGTCTGTGTAAGTTATATCTAGCTGATATCTTTACGGATGACGATCTTTTTGAAACGTTAGTATTATCTTATTTCACTCCTCAAAATTCTTCGAACGAACGTTTGATTCAAGCTTTTGCATTTTGCATTCCAGTGTACTGTTATTCCCATCCCGCTCATCAGCAAAGAATGGGAAGAATAGCTGCAGATGTACTGTTGAGGTTGTGCATTATCTGGGATGATATTCAAACAAACGATGACCCTGAATCCGAATTGCAAAAAATGTTGAAACCTAATATTTTATTTCAACAGTTTATTGATTGGACAGATTCAAGAAAGCTGATTAGTAGTTCATCTAGGTTCCATAATCAGGACCATTATAATGTCCAGCTAGATTTTTTGCTAGATGTGTTGAAGGTTTTCCCAAAATTTGAAAAGAAGGAGATTAAAAAGCTCCTATTGATAAATGTTAACGCTGTTTATATATCAGTTGAACAGGATTTGGCTAGACTACAAGAAATTCTAACTTATGTTGAGGACATCATTGAAAATGAAACATTAGACTATATGAGCTCCAATAGTTTATCTAAATTTAAAAACACCCTAATTGAAACCATTACTACATTGCGTGAGGATGGCAAACAAACTGAAGTTGGATCTAACAGTGATGAAGAATTTTCGCAAGTTCTTGATTCTACATATAATAAGAGTGACATAGATTCAATTGCTGAGGGCGATATGGATGATGACTCGGCGGTGGACTTAAAGAGCAAAGTGGAGAGTCCAGTTGATGAAAGTGCTTTGAAGAAGAGAACAATTGATGATGTTGAGATTGAAAATGAATCGAATATAGAAGAAATATCTTCGACTCTGTTGAAGTCTGAAAATTTGAAAAATGTAAGCTTTATTCTTCCTGAAGACAATGAGAGTGATTCAATGTCAGTAGATGACAAGCTATATATAGATGATTAAGCATATAATTAAAAATGTATAAAAGTATAGTGGTTTGTTATAATAACACTGACACATTATTGATACGTTTGAAAATTGATTTCTATATCAACCTCTTCCTTCCGGATTAAGTGTCCTTCATTTGATGGCCCATTTCTTCAAAAATGGTTTTCAAAGGACAATTTTTTTCATTGGCAATCAATTGAATGAGTTTCAAACCTGTGTCTCTTAATTCATTATATTCCTTTAATTTAGATATGTGGGTTGCTAAAATTTGCTTTGGAGGAATCGTTCTATAGTATTTCATAAGTCGTTAGTATAATCATTTTTAAACATTCAATATCAGGATTCTAGTAGTTGATGTAACATACATTCCATGCTTCAAACAGGATTGGCCATAGCTCTTCAATAGACTCTCATATTCTGCTTCTTGTTCCTTTAAGAGTTGTTCTTTTTTTTTTATCAATGTAATATAGTCTGTCATGTCAGTCGAGTCTTATATTGTTTGATATTTAGATTTTTGACTGAGGTCCTTGTTGTAAAAATTTGTATTCATTGTTACTTTATTATTTAGTTCAATAAATGTAGCCGCCCATCTCTTAAATATAAAAAAATATTAAAAATTTTGGAAAAAATATTTGTTTTAGAATTGACAAATAATATATGTAATCGTAACTTATTTAGAAAATTGATTAAGTAACAAGTTAAAGTCATTCTATTAAAAAAATATAAAAGATATGCCTAGAAGAAAACAATTTTGTATATCTATCGTAAATACTTAAAAAAACTCTCATCTCATGAATTCTGCAAATTATCTAATAAATTTCGCATTTTTGAAAGTTGTAGTTCTGTGATCTTAATTGCTTCTTGAAGTTGTTGTAACTTGTAATTTGGAGCTTTACCTTGTAATTTATCCATATCAAATGAAATATCCTCAAAAGTCGAATGAAGAGAATTATCACCTCTTTCGTTAATCCAGTTCCAGATATCCCCTTCTGTTTCTTGTAAAAGATCTACAGAACCGGAGTTCTTACGTTTACTGGAACTTTTAATGTCATTTTCGTAAACGTCATATAGTGTTTTGACATTAGGCACAAAGTTATACTCTTGTCCATCAATCAACATCTTACCTGGTCTTAAAACTTGAATCTTCGATTGGCTTCTTCCGAACAATTTTTGCAAGAATAAGACACAGACAATAAATGTGACGACAAGAGTTATGATACCATTTATAGAGGTTATATCAAAATTTTCAAATATTGAAAATATAGATGAAAAGATACCTTGGTTTTTCGTAGCAGCAGTTGTTGGAATAACATCTTGTGGTATGGATGTTTCTTTCGTTGATCTTCTACGCTTCGATTTCGATCTCTTTCTCTTCTTACCAGATGATACACTGCTTGCAATTATATCTTTTAACTCTTCAATTAAGATTTGATTTGAAGATTTTTGTCCTTCTATGGACCCTTTCTCAATGGCGCCCTTGATAAACGACCTACCCTCCCAGATAATATTGGTTACTACAGTCATATCAGTAGTGTTATTAGGACCCCATGACAAAAAGATTCTCGTGTGAATAGAGAAACTATTACCTGAAGGGACATCTGGTGTTTTGGTAATTTGCCTTACCATAATGTAACCATTTGTATCCATGTGTTCAATCTTTTCAGTTAGTAGACACTTTGTTTGTTTAGGGCCTAAAGAGTTGTTTAACGGCTTGACATAATTGTATTCTCTCGCATTATTTACAAATTTTGGCACCGCAGATAGTTCGATATTTTTTGTTTTAATGATTCTTGTCATATAAGACGTATCATTGCCAAATAATACTTGAAATACAGTTCCTAAAGGAGCATTAAAATTAACATTTTCATCAATTATTTTATCATCTTTTTCTTTCTTGTAACCATTGTCAGTTGGCGCATGAGTTGCAGGTTCCAAGGTCGGAAGTTTTAAAACTTCCTCCTCTTCTTCAGCCACATCTTTGCTTTCAGTAAGTGATGATTTTATATCTTGTACAAACTTTGTTAACTCAGTTGCCATGGTATTGGTTGTAGCCGTCACACCATCAAAAGTACCTTTTTCAACTGCACCTTTGACCCAGCTTTTACCTGTCCATTCAACAGATAGGTATACTTGCATTTTGGTTGCATTATTCGGAGCCCAGGTAAAAACATGAACAGCCTTAACAAAGAAAGAGCTACCAGATGGAACATCAGGAGTTTTTGAGATTTGTGTTACTTGGACATTATCTTGTAAATTATAATTGTCTAAGGTTTCTGTAATATTACAAACTGTCTTATTTGGTCCAATTGGTCCTGAGATTGGTTTGGTGTAGTTGAATTCACGAGTTTTTTTACCCAGTAGACCAGATAAACTCGATATATTATAATTTTTCTGTGCCTTTAGTATATTTGACAAATATGAAGTATCTGAACCATATAACATATTTACGACTTTTCCTAAAGGTGCATCAAATACAGTTTCATTAATTAGCTTTTGATTATCACTCATTTTGTAGTCAACTGTAGTTGGACCATGTTTTTTTGGACCTTCATTGAGATCAGAAGTCCCTTTAGTGGTTTTAGGTTTTTCATCATCGGCTTCATCTGTAGAAGTCATTTCCGTACTGTCGATCAAAGATCCGAGACTATCGTCATCGTATGCAGCATTTTCTTCCGTTTGTAAGTAGTTGGCGTCGTCACTTGATCTACGATGTGTTTCATCTTCAAAATCTGAAATATCCGAATCAGAACCTATGTCGATAGACATTTTACTGTTTAGATCATCTCCGCCCCTTAAGTTAAAATGACGTCTACCAAGAATGATTTGATTCCAAATATCCGTTATAATATCGAATGTTGAATCTCTGGAAATAAAGGATGCAAATACATATTTAGTATGCAGGGTGTCAATGACAATACCATTTGGAAAGATACCTGCGGTGGATTTCTTCTTTATTTGAACAATTTCCTTAAAAGGAATAATGACAGAGCTAATCCAACCTAATATATTGGAATTGAAACATATATTTTGGTCCGTCACATACATTTTACCTTGAATCAGAATGTCACGAGAGAGAGCACAGCTTAACTCTAAAATTAAACGTTCATTTTGTTTAATTTCTGTAATGTCTTTGAAGAACTTATGGAACTCAGCATTCTTTTTCTCAGATGCATAATCGATGCCTTGCAACTCTATTTTATCATCTATTTCGACGTTTAATGTCGGACTCATAACAGCCGATGCTGCAGTACTAGCTCTAGCACGAGTGCTATCGCCATTTCCATTGTTAGCTTGGGAGAGGGATGGATCACTAATAGAACCACCTCTTCTATTTAATGTTGATGCTAAATTTTTCATTGGTGGAAGAACTTTCATGCCAATACTAGGCGAGAATGATCTTCTATCCAAAAACTTCCTTGATAGTCTTCTTGGTTGTCGTTCATCGGAATCAGTTGCAATACTGTCATCTTGAATGCTATTATTATTATTATTATTGTTATTATTGTTATTATTATTAGTATTTTGGGATTCTTCATAACTCCAAGTTAGTCTCGGTACCTTCTTTGGATCCTTCTCATCTGTATCTTCATTGTTACCTGGTAATGTTTTACTTCTTGTACGTAGTGACAACAAATTACTAAATGAGCCGGAATTTCTCTTTAGATTTTTAGAGAGATTTGTTTTAGAATTATTCACACTTGAGTCCATTACACTATTTTTAACACCGTATGGTTGGTTTTTGCTGCTCGAGCTGTTTGTATTCGTTACTTCGATTTTTGGAACTTCATTAGTTTTATTACTTCCTTCATATGACATTACGATATTCTCACCGGAATGATTAGTGTAATGTCTCTCACTCTCCGTGACAGAGCTATCAGAATTTGAGGATCTAGCCAATGCATCCAATGTTAAATTACCTTTACCAAATGTGTTTAATGCCGGCTCTGCTTCACTGAGAGATTGGAATTTAACTTTTGCGATTCTATCGTGAGATAATCTACTCTGAGTAGAAACCTGGGTCATATCTGGTTTCGTTATATCACTTGATGAACCATTTAATTTTTGAGAACCATTTCCATGAACCAACTTCTCAAATAAACCATGCGAATTTGTATTTGTATCTGTATTTGTAGCAGAGTTTAGTTTATCAGTGCTATGTGCATCTGGCGAAGAAGCCTCTGGTGAGGCCAATAAAAAGTCTAAATGACGTAAAAATGAGTTACTTCTATCAACTGAGGATAAAGCCTGTCTTATAGCTGTACCAGTTGTCATGCGATCTTTACCATTTTTAATTGAATGTTCCTCACTATTTGTTCCTGTTTTATGATCAAGTTCCAATGTATTATCGTTAGTTGGTTTTCCGTTCTCAGTAACGACGCTTATTTTTGGAGGTTCTGCTAGTTCACTATCTGATGTTGTATTTGTCGATATTTCAGTTCCATTTATAATTATATTCTCATTATTACTTAATACTGTATCCGTTGGCAATTTACTTATTGAATCCGATTCATGAGGTAATAATCTCGAGGATGAGACATTGTTTGCCAATGCCATCAATGTGCCGAATATTGTATGTTCAGAATCATGCTCTTTATTGTTTGTTGCAAGTGAAGTATTTGTCACATTATTTGAAGTGTTTAAATGTGTCAAACTTTGATTCGTTATCCTTGAGGATAAGTTTGTTCCAGTGCCTTGGTGATCATCATTTGCTGATATATTATGCTTATTTAAATGCTTAAAATTTATCGAACCCGCAACATGCATATTTTTCCCATTTGCTTTACCATTATTATTAGCATTTCCATTATATGTGTTGTTTGTGCTATCATCGGGAACATTATTGGTCCCATTATTAGTTCCATTTGATGGATTCTCTAATGAGACATAAATATCCGAAATGCCAGGTACATTATTAGAGTTCAATTTATTGAAACCTCTAGTTGAGTTGTGAATCGACCTCCTTGGATGCCAGCCTAAATCCATGCTTTTGTTACTACTTCTACCACTTTTGATAGAAACAATATCGGGAAGTTCTAATGCATTTGTTTGAGAATCAGCAGTTCTCTTTTTTGATAAGAAATCATTCTTCAAATGTCTTAAACTAGTAGATTGCTTTTTACCAGAGCTTCTATTCGAGCTAGTAACATTTTTATTTTTAAAATTCCTATTTGTTGATCTAGTACTACCATTTTTTTTACTGGAAGAACCTAACTTCTTAAATATCTTGAAAAATGAGCTATCACTAACCGATCTTTTATCATTATTCGTTCCACCCATGACACCCAATTCAACTTGTGTATGAGTTTCTCAATGAGATAACTATATATATATGCAATTCCAAAAAAGAAGTACGAAAATATAAGATGAGTATATTTCCAATTACTTTTATAACTTATAGATTTGGTCTATTGATCTATTGAGCTATTGTGAAAAAAAAAAGATAATCCAAATACAATTCTTTGTGGCCAATATGAGATCGAAGTACACTTTACAATATAATACCTATTTAGCCAACTAGTACAATAAAGTAATTTCAATGTTTCACTGAAATCAGATTTTTAATTTAGTTTATTGTACTGGTTAGCTATTATTACTATTTAGTTTAAAATGCAATAAATAAATTAACTATGTGGTTTGTTCCACAAAACAAAAATATCGAAAAGACATCGAAAAATCAAAAAAATTGAATATGGAAATTCAAAACAACCTATTTAGGCGATAGTCAGTTCTACTAAGATATACTACTCTAACTGAGAAATCGGCTGAGCCGTGTTTTTGCGCCCTGGAATGAGAGGTCTGTGCGGATGGTACTGAGTAGTGGTTTGTTGACAGTGAATAATGGCTTAGCAGCGTGGTGGGCGTGGCGGAATTTACTATGTGTTTTCTCAGAAACATGCTGAGGAACGGTTTATATCCATTACCCGATTAGGCCACTTTATAAATTGGTCCTGACCCGATCGGGACACAATTTAGAGTGGAGTTACCGTAAACGGCTAGATGGGATGCACGAATTGGGACAGTGCACAGAAACTCTCGTAGTGAAATGTGTCGCAGTTGCAGTGGAGGCTTTACCAAGACCCAATGCTAACAGTACTTCGACTATGTATAATACACTAACACAAGCAATTTATCTAGCATTTACTTGGTCGATGCTACTTCATTACTGCATACTTCATAAACTTTATTAGCATTATGATACATACATACATGGATATATATATATATATATATTTATATATACTCTGTATCCTAACCTCTACTTCAATGTTGAAAAATGGTCGCCCTACCCGATCACCTGTCTTCAGCCCATTCGTTCTCACGTCTGATTGCTGCTTCTTCTTCTGGTGTGAAGTCGTTGACTATATTGAACGTTCTTCTAATCTCTTCCGGGGACCGACCTCTGATCATTTCGGCGACCACTTTGCAGCCAGCGTCTAACAGAGGCTTTATATTCAGATAGTTTGCAGCTAGTATAATCTCATATAACATTTCTTGGTCGACTTTCAAGAATTCACGATCCCAGGAGTCCACAGGAGCAGATTTCCTGGAGTCATCGTCATCTTCGTCGGGGAAGTTGGAATCCTTATGGTGATCCGCCCATTCGATGACCTTCTGTAAGACCGAAGATCTAACGTTTGGCACTGGCATCACAATTTCATCATCATCATCATCATCATCATCATCCGCATCCTCATCCTCATCGGACTCATTATTCAAATCGTTATCATGCATATCATTTAAGTAATTTTTCAATAGTAAAGAACGTTCCGCCACGCTACGTTCGACAGTAAACCTTTCACCTTCACCACTGATCAATACAACCTTTTGTGTCTTGGAAGCTGTACTCATTATTGATATATATGTATGTGCGTGTGTGCGTATTTGTGGGTTGCGTATGCAATAAATCTTGATTTACAAAATCACTTTACGAAAGGAAATCCCCTTTTTAATCAATCACGAAGGTCTCTGAAACAAACCTAGTATCACTGAACGAATACTGCAAGGAATAGAGCTAAGGTCTAAATCAATTAGCTTATATAAATTACATTAATGATGATTACGAATTATTGAATCAACTATTATTCAGTTCTCTTAAAATGAACAAATTTGATGTCCATTTTGGAAATCAGCGCCTTAAACCGCTTTGACGTTTATAATGATCAATGTAAATATCTAACGGGTAATGATACCAGATCAAGGAAAATTAGTGCATTAAGTATGTAACATCTATCTATATAACGATAAGATATTTATTTGAATTGCTGTTATTTTGTTTGACCTTTTTAATTATAATCCATTGTACATTTCTAGAAGACTACAGTATAAATTATTTACGCTTATCCTTTTCCTTTTTTTAGAAATCTACTTTTCCATACACGCTAGCACTCAAATCATTTAAAGATGTAACAGTATCAAGTCTTTTTAGATATTCGTTTTTGACAGTTTGAGTGGAAGTAGTGTTTCTAAATGGAACTAGATCATTGTTATTAATTAACATCTTTGTACAGCAATCTTTACCGGCCATTGCTATTAATGCTAATTGTACTTTTTTATTTTTAATATCGGATTCTTGGGTTGCATCGTTTTCTACCGTTTCGTTATTAACCTTTTTATTAGATTTCTTGATCTTTGAAAGCACTGAGTTTTCGATTTCATTCATTATAAATTGGAAAGATTCATTAAGTAATAACTCTAATGATATTATCGACGATTTATCGTTTAAATATTCTGCAGTTTCTGATAATAATTGAGACAAAATCAATGAATCAGATGATAGCTCTTTTAATGAATTCTCATCCATGGTTCTTTGTAACATATAATCGATTTTACTATCTTCTGGAAGAAAAATATCGCTTATATTATTTATAGGCTGACTTGTTTCAATTTCACTGATGTTGTTAGTGAATAATTCTTTGTTAATGGAATGAAAAATATTAGACATGTTATTACTAAACTCCATGAGCGAAAGAGTATCCTTTGGATTATAATTTGAAAAATATTCATCAACTTTTCTTGTGGCTAATTCTGAAAAGACTAAATAACCATTATTTAATATCCACCACGAAGTTGATAAAAATGCTTGCTCGTTAATATACATTAATTTTGTTTTGGAATCTGCTGCCTCAATATTTTCGCCTTCACTCGACAATTTATCTTTATTATCATCAGGGCTCTTATAAATAAAACCTGAGAACCAATTGAAAACTGAGTTAGATATCGAATTATTCTTTTGCTTAGCATTTTCTTGCTCAATTGCAATGTTTACTGCTGTTGCCAAATATTCCCTTCTGGTTAATATGTTAAGTTGTAATCTTGTTAATAAAAATAAGGACGAAATTGTATATGATATTGTTATTAGTTTGACAAGACTCTTCAGTTGTAATTCATGCCATAATTGTGCTTTTGTAAAATCAGCATATTTTTCAGAACTTTCTAATTGAGAATCTCCCAGTGTTAGGTTATAAGGCGGTAAGTTAGTGTCAACAGTAACTTCTGAAATTGTGCCACCTGGAATGGAAGAACCAGATGTACCGGCAACATTACCATCTTCTACTGTTGCATTTTTCTCAGCACTTATTTGTGATTTCTTTAACTTTTTATCTCTTAATGCGATGACTAATTCATCGAGATTATAGTCTTTTGCCAAAATCAAAACAAAAACAGGTAACAATTCATATAATACGATTAATGAATCGTGTTGTGTTTGAGTAAATCTTCTTTTAATTTGTTCTCTTATGAAATGTTGCTCAGTGATTTTTAATTGTTGTTTATATAACCAACTCTTTAAAAAGTAAAGAAATATAGAACCAGTTGCAAATATAACAGTTGAAAGTGCAGCAGCTGTAATAAATCTTTTCCTATTTCTTTGCAAGAAAGAAATTTGTTTAATATTTTTGTTATTCATTATATCAATTATCTCCCTTTGTAATAATGTTGGACGTTGCTATAGATGAATATTCTTCTATTTATTAATTCTACCTTAAATCAAATAAAAAACAACATTGAATTACAATTACAATGCATTTGTACCTTTCATTGAATTCTATTTATATACTTCAAGATTTTATCTATCAGATGATTATTTGATAATCCATTTCCCTTTGTTTAAATGATTTTGAATCCCCAAATGCGCGGTAATGCGCTGATGGAATTTGTAACTTTATTATAAATATGTAAGTATAATAAATTTAAATATTATGAAATTAAGAAGTATTAAATAATCTAGTTAGTGCGATAAATTAAAGACGTAGGTTGATTGAATATTACAAATAATTTTTACTTTATTGAATTAATAACCTACAAATATACCACAATATAAGCAATTTCAAAATGTCAACTGATGAAATTAATAATTTTATGATGATTACGGGTACAGGGGACTCAGAATTGGCCAGTCAGTTTTTAGAAATGGCAGGGTTCAACCTTGATACAGCAATTTCATTATATTTTGAACATGGTGGCAAGTCTCTGTTAAATAGTAATACCAATAATCAAAACGATAACAATAACGACGAAGCACCTTCTAATATAGTGAATGTTGATTCGGATGCTGAATTAGCTCAAAGGTTACAAAATGAAGCTTATAATACCCCACAACCTGGAGATACTGGATACATTAGACCACCAGATGAAGCAAGACACGAAACATTGGCTGAGACTCATATTTTCCCCGGAACATACGGTGGCGTCGGTGGGGCATTTCAACATTTACGCCGTCAAGTAAACGATAGTTCTGACATTTTTGATAGTTCACGACCAGTTGGTGTATTTAACCAAAGGTTTGAATCTAATGATAGTGATTCAGACTCAGACTCAGATTCAGACTCCGACGTTTCAATTCAAGAAGATGCTGAAAATTTATATGAATATGTGGAGGAACCAGCTATTGAAATAACTGAAGATGGAGAAGTTAGAGAATATACTAAGCTTATAAAAAAAACAAGAAATATCACAAAAGAGGAAAGGTTGGCGATGTTATTCAGACCTCCTTTTGAAATAATGTCTAAAATAGATCTCGATAGGGCCAAGAATAAAGCAATGAAAAAGAAGAAATGGATGATGATTAATATTCAAGATGTGGGTATCTTCCAATGTCAGGCATTAAATAGAGATTTATGGTCATCTAAAATAGTTAAGAAATTTATTAAAAAAAAATTTATTTTTCTACAATACCAGTACGACTCCAGAAATGCTCAACAATATATCCAGTTTTATAACTTACAGAATAAAGAAAATCTACCACACATTGCTATATTGGACCCTATAACTGGTGAAAGATTAAAACAATGGAATGCGATTGTTCCTAAAGAAAATGAGTTTATAAATGAAGTCGAAGAGTTTTTATCCAACTTTTCATTAGACCCAAGCACAGTCAATCCAATTGTCAATGAGCCTGCTCCAAAACTCGATCCAACAATTTTATCGGAAGAACAACAAATGGAATTTGCTATTAGGCAATCCATGGGTCTCTCATCTGAAGAAACCTCAGAAGAATATAAGCCTTCACTGAAAACAGATAACGTTAAGGATAATGAGCCTGTAGAGGAGAATGATGAACAATTCGACGAGAAGGAAAGCAGTATCCTTGCTTCAATTAACCCAGTCGAACATATAGAACCACCAAATAGACCAGGCATAACAACTAGGATCCAAATACGAATGGGCAATGGCCAAAAAATTGTTAGGAGATTTAATGCCACCGAAGATAAAGTTCGTACAATATACGAATTCATAAAACATGATTTAACCGAATATAGTGACGTAGAGTTCACTCTATCCGACCATCAACGTCATGACTTAATTGATAAACTAGTTATGACCATAGACGAAGCTGGATTGAAAAATAGTTCCCTTCTATTGGAAAAAGTCCAAGAGGACTAGGTAGTTTATAATCGATATAGAATTAAGTAATAAAATAACTCAAATTAATTGTATTTGACAATTAATAATAATTGATATAGTAGTTGTTTTAACATGGCAACATTTATCATTTTCAAACCTTCACCAAAAGTGTGTGTCATTGTAACTTTTTTTTGGCTTTCTATGAGAATGAAGCGTTTAAAATTCGAATCTGATGAAATTTCATACTTAAAGCAAGTGCACTTTAAAGATAACGTGAATATTTAAAGGAGGGAATTATAAAGAGCTGTAACCAAACCTGCGTCGTCAATATAATTCCATGTGTTAAGTATGGCAAACATATTTCAAATTCCAACTCCACTGAAGTATATTTTTAATGGTTTCCCATTGAAAACTTATGGTCCAATATCCAATACGGATAAATCCATGGTAAAAGAAATTGAATCAAGAAGATACTACTTCAGAGGTACAAATTCGATTAAAACTACACTAGATGACACTTTTTTACTTGGTGTATATAATGTGTTTGAGGATGAGCAAACGAACTCAATTTTAGCAACAGATCCAATCTGTTTATTTGTTGAAATCGTTTTATGCCAACAAAATTCGCTGAAACTTCCACAAGCAAATGTAAATAGAGATACCGAAAGAGACGCATACACTTGTAGTTTAGCTTGTTTATCCCCTTTATCCAATAAAGGAGAAGAACTCCCCATATTAGCCGAAGGTTTCAAGAAACGATTTATCAGATCCAGTTTTTTGATTAACGAGAGCATTAAGATTAAGATGCAACATAACCAGAGCAACACAGAGATGCTTTATGTAGAGTTATTAGACAGCTCGATATATGACGGATGGATATCTCATGTATTATTTACCTTGGACAAGACTGGATTTTCTAAACTATACCTTTTTGACACAAACCAATCAGTGTTTTCTGTTAAGGAATCGTTAATAAAGAGTAACGGGTTTTCATTGCGTCACAGACGATTATCAGAGTATTTATCCAAAAAGGTTACGATACATACCAAAACAGAAGATATCCAAAAAGAATTAATACAACCAATAGTATCCAATTGTGAAGAGACCTTACTAAAGTTTGAAGAAATTATTAAGAAAGAACCAACTTTATGGTCAAACAATAAATATGACACAATAATCAACTATTTAAATATAAAAATAATCAGCTATGTGAAATGTTTATTGAATCTTCCAGATACATCGTCATTGAGACTTTTTCTTGTTGAGAGATGCCCAAACTTGATCAAATATGCCGAGGACTCTATAATCAAATATATCGATGAACAATAATACTGATTGAAATATTCAACATTCAATAACTCATATATATATATGTGTGTGTATAGAAACAATGTAATAACATGGAATTAATGGAAAATGCCTATAATACACTCAGGACAGAACTTCCGTCACGTGCATCCCTATAACCAATGTTTCACCATCTTTAAACACCAAATCTTGAACTTTACGTACTGTATATATCCGCTTCCAAATATCTCATCTCATCTCAGTTTCGTTGACAGACTGTCCAGCAACAACGAAGCTTGTCGCTAATGAACATTTTCTCTTCGACAACGTCAAAAGTACGAAACTGAGCAGGAAAACCACGACTTCCTCAACTAGAAAGGCTCAATTTGAATAACTAAAGTATCTACAAATCCTCTACCATGCTCGTACAACGAGAATTAGTATCTGTCATTGTTGCAGTTAGTTGTTGCTAAGAAAACATATTAAAAATAACAGTAACGAAAATTTTGAAACAGAGCAGTTTTTAACTACTCGCGTACTTCTTTAAGCATTGAAATGTTGTTTTAACTTGAAACAGATCTATCTCTATGGAGAATATACTTTCTCTATCTTACAGAAAATAATTGTATAAAGATATATGTGTGTTTATAGTTTCAGGTTAGATCCATGTTGGTTTAATGCAGAAAGTCAGTAGAAAGAAGAACATCGCAACGTTGCGGAATCTTCAGGCGGAATAGGTTTTGCCCTCCACTGTGCTGATTCATCATGAAACAAATATTCTTCAGTATCTTGACTTTCTCTCCTTGTCAGCTCTCTTACAAAATGTGAAACACCAAACTGAACAAGAAGTTGACAGGAGCAAAAAACACAGAGATAGGTTACATCTAGAAACACAGCATCTACTTTCTTTTCCACCATCTTGCAATACAATCTTTATTTTCTTGAGTAAACCATTGTGGTTGATCTTTACATTTATTCAGTTTCTTCATGTTATAATATGTTATCAATTTTTCAAACATGTTATATAAATACTTGTAACTATTCACATGGAAACATTTGATCTTGAGTCGATACAGTTTGAAAACATTCCTGGAATACGTCTCATGTCTATTTATTCTGCAGTTTTAGTTCTAGTTTTTGTTACATTCTGATGTTTATGTATTTCTATGTACTTTTTATTTTTTTGTAGATCTTGTCTTATATGGAATCTTAGCTACAATTTATTCTTGTTCTTATAGCTTTTGTTTCTACTTAGATATTACTTAGAATTGTTGTATTCATTCGATCTTTCTTTTCACTATTTAGTTTATTCGTATTAAGAGTAGCGTGGTATTTGAATAGATCCCTCGAATGAACAATTAACTGTGAAAGTAAATACAACCGATATTTAATTTATTGAATATTTTGTCATTGGAAAAATAGAATTATCAACTAGGGCAGTATTTCACTAGACAGACTTCAAGAAAGATATCAAAATAGGCACATTGATATTCAGCTTGAAAATCATTGCTTGGTTCTGTTTTCATCGTCTAATAAATCTCTACTACTTTGGCTACTTTGTTTTTGGTCATCAGCTGCATAAACTCAATTAAAAAAGTGTAAGAACCATCTACAAGTGTTCTTTCATATTCGATATTTCCAATTGACAGGTCAAGAGCTACTTTTACTAGAGAGATCAAATAATTGGGGGTTCTACCATTTCTTTGCATTTTGAGCAAGCATCTTTATTAAAATTATAATCAACGAATTAATTTTTTGCATTATATGGTTTTATTATAACATTGGTCGAACATAAAAATACCAATAATAACTATTAGTTTCATTAGACTAGTCATCAATATCATATCATAAAAGAAACCCAAGCATAGTTTCATTGCATCCAATATCTATCGCAATTTTGCAAATATAAATAAACTCATATCATAATGAATGCATATAATCAAATGGATAGGACAGAAACTATCATGAAATCATCGTCAGGAATGCAGAATTCCAAAATGGAGTCTTCACCCGAAGAAATTGAAGAGGCCTTTAGGTTAATTGAAGATCTAAAGTTCTTTCTAGCTACTGCTCCCGTAAATTGGCAAGAAAACCAAGTAATAAGAAGGTACTATTTAAATAATGATCAAGGTTTCGCATCTTGTGTGTTCTGGAATAACCTTTTCTATATCACAGGCACAGATATTGTCAAATGTTGCATATACAGAATGCAACAGTTTGGTAGAGAAATCATACAGAAAAAGAAATTCGAGGAAGGTATCTTTTCAGATTTAAGACATTTGAAGTGTGGAATAGATGCCGCTCTAGAACAACCAAAATCTGAATTTCTGTCTTTCTTATTTAGAAACATGTGTCTGAAAACACAAAAGAAACAGAAAGTTTTCTTCTGGTTTAGTGTTCCGCATGATAGAATATTTGCGGATGCATTGGAACGAGATCTTAAGAGAGAAGCATCAAACCAACCATCGACAACACGCCCAGTTAGGGAACCTGCAATTTCATTTAAATATAATTTTGTGTCAGATGTTTCTTTATATGACCAACTCAAAGCTCAAACATCTTCGAAGATTACACAGCCTGAAATGTCACCTAGTTTTGAAATAGATACGGAGAGCAACGCCGAGTTGGAAACAAAAGAAGATCCACCAGATTTCAAAGTTGAAGTCGATCTACAAGAACAACTTTTTACTAAAAATGAATTGGAACTCGATACTGTATCTGAAGAGATATTTAATAAACAACCTGAATCTCTAAAGACATTGGATGAATCCGAAACCAAGGTGAATAGTGAGTTTACAGAAAAAGAAGGGGATATTACATCTCAAGTGTTGGTATTAGATTATGATGATAATGTTGAATTGAATGACAATTATGAAACACAAGAGGAGAAAAGAAAGACTGATCTGATAAATAAATTGGTTGAAATCGATGAAGATGATTTTCCATTAGATTATATTCCAGTTGAAATAGAATATCCAAATCAAGAAAATATTTTACTGCATGGTTTCAACAGTCAATTCCCAGATACTTCAAATCAAAAAAATCCAATCTATGATAATTATACAATGCCAATGAACAATTTAAATCAATATAATTATCCAGAGGATGAACTAATCCAACCAAATAATATCGTTTCATATCAATTAATGCCACCTTTAACTGCATCTCAACCGATGTTTCCTATGGGTTGGGCCGTGCCGGCTACTGCAAGAACACCGTTCATGTCAAATAGTGATTTCTATAATACAGTAAGAAGAGAACCAGGGGTCACAAATTACTCAAATAAAAATAATGAAACATTTAATGGTAATGCCTTATCGAGAGAAAACAGTAGGCAAGAAGAGGTTTTGGAAGATAATGATACAGAAAATAATAAACAATTAGACAATGATGACTTTTATAACGAAAGAAATATAAATAATGAGAACACCAATAAGAAGGACAATGCCAGTAGCACTACATCCAACAGAAGTTCTTTACCCAATGAAACTGAGGAAAATACTGACTCAATAGCCAGAAGTCAGAGTGATAATAAAACTCATCAAAGGAATAATTCGAATATCTATGGCATGAATGGTTCAAATCCAGAAAGAAATTATTATAATAACCAGACTAAAGGTTTGGATCATGAAGAACAATATCAACCTTTTCCAGTATATCCAAATATGCATCCTATACAATTATCATATATTAACGGCATGGTTCCACCGGGAATGCAAATGAATTTCCCAGGATATCCAATGAACAAACCTATGACTGTTGCGGAAAATGGAGACTTACCAGTCAGCGATGACCTTCCACAATCAGAAGACATGATGTATGATGAGTACCATTATTCGGGTATGGATCAGTATGGATGGTATTGTGGAATGCCTGGTGGAATGCCTCCTTCTACAAATTTCTATTCACAATTTCACACAACACCTGTGGTAAAACAAAATGGAATCCCATCTAGAAATGGTTATATTCAAACTTTGTCATCTCCATGGAAGTCACAAAAAAAGTATCCACCAGCTATGAATAGTAAAGAACAAGCTCGTACTAATCAACGGTCCGTTAATTTGGCTCCTGATGAGAGATGGAGACATTACAGAACTAAAACACAGACTAATCCGAATAATAAGTTTACCTTTTCAAAAACTAATAAGATACCAAAATATAATGGAAATAACAATAATAGGATTCATAAAAACAATGCATCGATCAAAATTAAGAGAACATACACGAACGCAGATTTGACTAATGATAATAACTCAAATGAAAAAGATTCAAAAGGAAAACGTTGAAAAATTAATTTTACTTTTACAATTCATGATCGCTCTAAGAACATATAATTTGCATCTCTGTGCTTTCATAATATAATGTCACTATTTTTAGTATTACGAAACTAGTTCATAACAAAGGTCAACTTTATAATAATACTTCAACTTCTATTGCATTACATATTAATATTTGAGTATATTGATAATTTTATGAAGTTTATGTATTACATCATTATTTATATAATCTTATATATATCTGTTGGACGGACATACGCATGAACTGTCTAATAAAATAGTTGTATTTTTATCATTCAATTTCCATGTTTGGATTTTCCTCTAAGTATTGATCCAATGATAGTTGTCTTATCTGGTCTAATAACGTTTCATCTTGAAGTAGAGCCATTTGATACATTTCCAATTCCTGGCCATCGATGAAACTTGTGATTTTTTCAACAATATCTGCAGTCTCTCTATCAATAGATTCTGGTGGTAAAACATCAAATTCATATATTTGATTATCAGACCAAATATTAGAAGGGATGGCAGCCGCCACGGACGATTCGTCTGACAGAAATACAAATCTTAACAAATTTACTGGTAAGCTGTCGATGTAGAATGGATGGTGAGTACCTTTAAAATCACTGTAATTTGGTTCAGGAATTATATCAAAGGCATTCTTTTTGTAGTCCGTGAATAATTGTTGTAATTCGGCAAGAAGGAATGAAAGATCTGAACTTTCTTTCCAAATTGAAGGAAATCTAGTGATGTAAGCTTTTGCTTCAATATGTGCTAAACTATTGTCTTCTACTTGGAAGTTATCAACTAGTTTGCTATCACCTAGTAATTTCTCTTTAAAAATGTATGCCAAGGACTTCGCATGATACTTAAAAACATTTCGCAACTCCTTCAATGCCTTTTTAGACTCATCGATTCTCAGATAACTTAAAACTACGGCCATACCAAAACTAAAAGTATACCACTGTCTATACGTTTTTATGAGTGGGGAATTCGATAGTTTTATGATATAGTGGTATTCGTTATTTAGCAGCAAATATTGATCAATAAAATAACGACAACCAACTGGATCCTCTAAAGGACTTAAGGACCATAATACTTTAGTCCATTCACTGGCTGTTCCCACAGCACCCCTTTGTGATAACATTTGAATATTTCTGAATATCGCGAAATAAAATTGTCTATTATAGAAATATATGAAAGGCAGTTGCACAGATGTTGAGTTGAATTTCAAACCACTTTTCAATGCTCTATCAAATACAAATAATGCTCTTTGGATCAGAGCATTGGTATTGGATTTATCACCTTGTCTTAACATGATCAAAGCTACTTGTAATAATCCAGGAACATGATATGGATATTTGGATGAAATTAAATTGATCAGAGATTCATGGTCTGGGTGAAGTACAACACTTAAATAAAATTCTGTCAATGCTTTTTTATTTGTTTCAGAATTTAAAGGTTCAAATTTAAAAAAAGAGATATGTTTCCTCCAATTTGTAACATCTTCGCTTATCATGTCCTTCCATTCAGTTGGCCTTTGAATCAACTGCCAATCACAAACATCTTCATGTTTTAATAAAGTCATTGATAATTCACCACGCTGAGTTGGTAACCAATCTGGTCTAATTTTTGTGAATAGTAATTTGTGCACAGAGCCACCTGGACCATTTGGAACGGTTCTGTGATCTTGACCATCCCAATTCCGTACTAACCTCTTTAACCTTTGTATTTGTTTCAGTTGTTGTGGGGAGATATGTGCAGAGGAAAGAGAATCAATATCCTCTAAAGACTCCGCCGATATATCATCAAAAAGTAATTTAAATTCAGTGTGTGGATCTAAGTTTTTGACATTGGTATTGAACGCCCAACTATAATTCTTTAATATATGTACTGGAAATTTTGAAAAACTTGTGTCAAAAAAAAAATCAGATAATACAAAAGATTTGCTATCTTTACCGGTTATATAATCTTCATTGTCCGAGGCAGTCATGAACTCATCACTATCCACATCTAAATTGTCGTCATTTCCAATAGCATTATCGTCACTGTCTAATTGGAAATTGTTTATCATTGAACCATACTCTAAAACGTTTCTTTTCTGAAACTGTTGTATAATTTGGTCAAATTCATCATCATGGCTCTCAGTAATTTCATCGTCTGAATTAGTATTATTATTTTCATGATTAGCTTTTGTAATGCTCTTTTTCTTCTTGTTCAACTTATTTTTCTTCTTTTTCTGTGATTTTGTCGCAATTGTTATCTTTTTAGGTTCTTCCACTTCCTTTTTTATATCAGTCTCTATCAAATCCAATTGGTCCTCTTCGTTAGAAATATCTGTTTCATTATAGTTATCACTGGAATTGTTGTCATTCATTAACGAAAACATGTTAGAACCAGAATTAGCTTTATTGTCTTTCTTCACAGCTGATGTTAGATTCTTTTTACTGGCTGATGACAATAATGACTCCAATAAATCATTATCATCCTGCAGTTTTCTCAAAGCTCTAGAACTCATATCTAATTGAATATATTGGATGAATGTTATATATTAAGCGTAACGTCACCGAAGAAAGTAGGATTGAAGGATATCAGGAATAAGTTATTAAAATTAATTCTAAATTTAAATGATGAAGCAGCCTTTTAGAAACCCTGATGTAATTTCAAAATCTGGTCAGTCATTCTTCTCTCTTATATATATGTATTTGAATATGTTTAAATATGATTATTATCTGAACTTTATATAGCATATACAGTTTTTTTGATATTACCTGAAAAAAAAATTATAAAAAATTAGTAGCGAAAATGAAAAATTTCAAGAAAAATTGTGGGAGCTCATCTCATCTATCTTACATATCTTTGATTTATTGTATTTTAAATGATTATATAGCAGGCCTGTATATTAAAGAAACAGGCTATTACAGTATCGTACCTTCTCCTAAGTATACATATATATATATACACTATCGGAAAACTATACACTAACAACCAGCATAACTGAATACTGAATATTTTTAAAATGGGTAATAGTCACAGAAAACAGAAACTAAAGATCCAAGATTTCAAGAAGAAGAAACTGAAGGTAGGTAAACCTCAGGATAAACCAAGCAATTTAACAGATGCATCGTTTAGTTCCCGTACGATTAATATCAAGAAACAATATCTTGAAACTAACTCTGATTTAAGCAAACGTTTGCCTCTGTTGAAGCATCATAACAATACAGTAAGGAAAGAAACAATTCAATTATTTCAAAAAATGCTTCCTAAAATTATCAATTCCACTCTATTGAGTCCTCTGATTACTAAAAGTATTCCATTAATTTGCGATGAATCCAGACAAGTGCGCGAAGCATACGTTGAGTTCATTGACGAAATTGGCAAAATCAATCCTCAAGTGTTACAATTACACTCTAAAATATTTGTACTGTATATCAGCATGTCAATGACACATATTGTTCCCAGCATCCAAGCTGATTCGAGCAAGGTTCTTGGAGTTTTATTGAAATATTGTGGTGAGGAAATATGTAAACAATCGTGGACAAAACTATTAACAGGGTTATTATCAGTATTAGGATGGGGCACCGTTGGTAAGAATGAGAAGTCTAGTATAGCACATACCAGAAAAAAAGATGCAAAGACAACTAATATCCATTTACAAACACTATGCGAGTTCATTAGGTGGGGGTGTACTGATCTAACTGCGTTGAATGAAGAAATAGATGAAGAAGGCAACTCTGTAATTGAAAATATTAAAAATCCATATTTAATTTCAAAACATCCAAACCCATATGAATTTTTAAGATTATTCGATAAAGTATTAACTAATAAAAATAAAAATGAGAACAATGCCGATAACAATAAAACAAATGAATCAAACAATCCACGAGATTCATCCTCCCAGCATTTAACTGACCCGTAAACAAATTTTGACAAGATACTTATCTAGACACCATTAATTATCAATTAGATGTATTAATTACAGAAGGTGGTGAATGTGGTAAAAGCTCAAACACATTGAAAAAATTACTGATTGAAGTATTCTAAACGAAATATATATCTCTAGGAAATAAATAATAATAGAATTTATAATCATTATTTCATTACAGACACTCTCTTGTCATCATCACCATCAGCTGGCATAGCAACTAGTTGAATGTGACGTTTCACTTTCCACCATTCAAGTTGGTAAATAACCCTAAAACGTCATACATTTGTGCCCTATCTGGTGCGGCTCATACGAGAATAAAGAGATATCGTCTATCACGACACCAATTACTTTTTTGACATCGTTCAAAATCGTTCACAACGGTTCAACATACAGTTCACGAAAAAAAATAATAGTAACTTATAATCATGAACATGGCATCATGGTGATAAAGTTATAACACACGATTAGTTTATTTACTATATTGTTTATTACTTAATGAAGCATTTTTTTTGTTTGCAATTGCATTAATGATTGTTTAAACTTTGAGGAACGTCAACTTAGATTCAAAGCGTTTAGTTGTCGCTACTTTAAAATTTGATTAAAATCAGTAGAAAAGAAACCATAGCACTTCATAAAATAATCAACAACTGGTTGGTAACTATTTTCCTTATATTCACGAGGTGTAGATATTATATATAAGATATGTTGCATTAAGAATCATAATTAGGAGAAACTTTTTTTTTTTAAATAAATAGTAAAACACAAGCACATATGCAATGAATAAAAAAACAACAAACACTGTAAACAAGGAAGACGAACGACGTAATTCTTTGGCTCAATTAGCTTATGAATACGAGGTTTTGTGTAATGAATTGTTTCATTTGAAAGAATATATATCGTTGCTTGAGTTTGATCCAAGTTATAGAAACAGCTCAAATAGCTATGATACGTTTATTAAGGAAAATGATCTTTCCTTGAAGTCATTAGATATTAAAAAGGAAAATGGAAGTACTAGTAGGTCTGAAGTCTCAAATACTGCCCTAAGGGTTAGAAAACGTCAATTAAGACAGAGTGGGAATGAGCAACCACAAGCAAAGGATACCTATTGGTTTGATGATATAAAACCGCTAGTGGATAAAAAATACGATGCATTGTCAACCGAAATCGATGTTGTTGACAAAGATAATAAAATTAATACAAAGCCAACGGTATTAAAAGCTGTAAAAGAAAACGAGACTACAAGTTCATCGAAGAAGAAATCTGAATCAGAAAAGCAGAAAAATACAAATGAAACTCAAGTCCCATTTAAGCCAGAAACGCATTTGCATAATAGCACACGTAAACATAAGATACGTAATCATGACGTAGTAGATAAAAATTCAAATAATGAAACAATAAAACAGAAAGTTGCATTCACTGCGTCTCAAAACAATAAGCTTGGAAGTGAAGAATTAAAACTAATGAAAAAAGAGGAAAAACCTAAAACAGCTAGAGTTAATATCGAAAAAAATGAAAATGAAGATGGAAATGATGAGGATAGTGATGACTATTATTTTACTACTTCTTCGGATGAATCAGACACACCATTTACAAAAAGAAAAAAGAGAAACTTGACTATACCAACCATAAAATTAGTGGTACATCCTCCTAAACAAACAATAACAAACCCTGGACATGTAGTAAAATCTGAGTATGGCGGTGTTTCCAATTTCTTAAGTTCATTTAGATCAATGGATGAAGATATGACTAATGAAGAATTCGAAGATTACATTTCAGAACAACGAAAAGTATTATCACAATTAAGAAAAGGTCTGGAAAGTGGAGCATTGAAATATGATGAAGAAACGGACTCTATTCAGCCAATAACTACTAAGGATACAAAAGTTGCTCAAGTTAATAAGACGCATGCCATATCATATTTATACAAAGAACAAAATGTTCAGGTATTTCAAGATACATTAGTGAAGCATGGTGTGCAATGGAGCAAATTATTTCAAAATAATAAGAGGTCGAGAATATTAAGAGCTCGTAAAGTTTCGCAAATGATCGAACAGCATTTCAGACATATAGCAGGTGCTGAAGAAAGAAAAATTAAAGAAGAAGAGAAACATAGGAAACTATTAGCGAGATCTGCCATGCAGGCAGTGAAAAAAAGATGGAATATGGCGGAGAGAGCATATAAAGTACTGAAAAAGGATGAAGAACAAGAACTGAAAAGGATTCAAGGAAAGGAACATTTGTCGAAAGTGTTAAAGCAAAGTTCAGAATTATTAGATGCTCAACTAAGAAATATCACTTCACGTGACTCAAAAGGAGACTTAAATTCAAGCGAAATGGAACAGTCATCTGAGGATGATTTATCTAACGAAGATGACGTAACTTCGTCTTCTGAGGAAGAAAGTGATGGGCAAACCGATTTCAGCGAGAAGAAAGAAGTGGACAAAGATTTATCAGTGGAACAACTCAAAGAGAAATATAAATTTATAAATGAAGTATCAAACGCCGAGACATTAGAAACATTGGTTCCCGAAATTGCTTCTGGAAATGATGAAAGTTCCCCAGAATCCAGTTACGCTAATACTGCATCAAAAGATGATGGATTAAAAGCTTTATTTGATAGCATTTCGACAGATGATGAAGATGCGGATATAAATGAATCTTTCACGGTTTCGTCAGATGAAAATGTAAATTTTTCTGCTTCTGATGAGTTAAATATTACATCCTCTGAAGAAGAAGAAGAGGATGCGAATGAAAGTGGTGATAATAATAATCCTGAAATAGATGAAAAACATTCTTCAACCGAATTTGACAAACCTAGTACAACGGAAACTAAGACTTTTGAACCAGAAAAAACTATCCCTACAACGGTTGTAGACGTACCTACTCCATCACTGTTGAGAGGTACGTTAAGAATCTACCAAAAACAAGGTCTGAACTGGCTTGCCTCATTATATAATAATAATACAAATGGTATTCTTGCAGATGAAATGGGTTTGGGTAAGACCATTCAAACTATTTCATTATTAAGTTACTTAGCATGTGAAAAACAAAATTGGGGACCTCATTTGGTAGTTGTTCCAACTTCTGTTCTTTTAAATTGGGAGATGGAATTTAAAAAATTTGCCCCTGGTTTTAAAGTATTAACGTATTATGGTAACCCTCAGCAACGTAAAGAGAAAAGAAAGGGTTGGAATAAACAAGATTCCTTCAATGTATGCATTGTTTCATATCAACTGGTAGTCCAGGATCAACATTCTTTTAAAAGGAAAAAGTGGCAATATATGATTTTGGATGAAGCCCATAACATTAAGAATTTCCGTTCAACGAGATGGCAAGCATTATTGAACTTCAACACTCAAAGAAGATTATTGTTAACTGGTACACCATTACAAAATAATATAGGAGAACTATGGTCATTATTATATTTTTTAATGCCTCAAACAGTGACAAATGGAAATGGTGTCTCTGGATTTGCAGATCTGGATGCTTTCCAGCAATGGTTTGGAAAACCTGTGAATCAAATTATTGAAAGTGGACAAGCAGTCGAAGAAGATT
The DNA here is from genome assembly GCF_000236905.1 of Tetrapisispora phaffii CBS 4417. Classification (NCBI taxonomy): domain Eukaryota; kingdom Fungi; phylum Ascomycota; class Saccharomycetes; order Saccharomycetales; family Saccharomycetaceae; genus Tetrapisispora; species Tetrapisispora phaffii. The sequence continues at coordinate 471,255 of NC_016523.1, forward strand.
CAGAAACTAAGGATACCGTTGAGAAGCTTCATAAAGTTTTACGTCCTTATTTGCTAAGAAGATTAAAGGCAGATGTCGAAAAGCAAATGCCAGGTAAGTATGAACATATTGTTTATTGCAAACTGTCTAAAAGGCAAAGGTTTCTTTATGACGATTTCATGTCTAGAGCTCAGACCAAGGCCACTTTGGCGAGCGGTAATTTTATGTCTATTGTGAACTGTTTGATGCAATTGAGAAAGGTTTGTAACCATCCAGATCTTTTTGAGGTAAGACCTATAATGAGTTCTTTTTCTATTGATAATAGTGCTGTTTCAACATATAATGATACGCAAAGGTATGTTCATAACTTACTACATGCTAATGACTACAAAGAGAATGTTGACTTGCAAACCTTAAATTTTGTGTTTACCAAAAATGATGAATATTTATCATCGAACAATTCCAAAACTATTTCTACGTCCAAATGTATTAAAGAATTTGTAGATGAGGTTGATAAGTTAAGGAGTAATATTGATTTAGAGCAACGCAAAAATTCTGATAATTTTGATTTTACCTTAGAGTTTTTTAAAAACTTAGGTATTCGGAAAATTCAGGAACTTGTTAATTCTATTGAACACCGGAAATATTTGAATAATTTGAGATGTGACAAATCACCAGTATATGGTAAAAATTTAATTAATTTATTAGTGGTAAAGGACGATCGTTTGGAGGATGTATCATTTTCTGCTGAATTGATCAAACCGTTACAAACCAGAATAATCTCCAGTAGGGATATGATCCAAAACTTTGCAGTCATTACGCCTAATGTTGTAACTTTGGATATCAGACCAATATCATTAGGTCTTGACAATGGTAGTTCCATTGCCGAACAAAATAGAGCAGTAGTGATAAATAAATTGCATAACACAACTAATCCATTCCATCAATTACAAACGAAATTAACATTAGCATTTCCTGATAAATCGTTACTTCAATACGATTGTGGTAAATTACAAAGATTGGCAACATTATTACATGAATTAAAAGATAATGGGCATAGAGCTTTGATTTTTACGCAAATGACAAAAGTATTGGATATATTAGAGCAATTTTTGAATTATCATGGATATCTATATATGAGATTAGATGGTGCTACCAAAATCGAAGATCGTCAAATATTAACAGAAAGATTTAATTCTGACCCACGTGTAACTGTTTTCATTCTGTCAAGTAGATCGGGTGGTTTAGGTATTAATTTAACTGGTGCTGACTCAGTTATTTTTTACGATTCAGATTGGAATCCAGCTATGGATAAACAATGCCAAGATCGTTGTCACAGAATTGGTCAAACCAGAGACGTTCATATTTATAGATTTGTGAGTGAACACACCATTGAGAGTAATATTTTACAAAAAGCAAACCAAAAGAGACATTTAGATAATTTGGTTATTCAACAAGGTGATTTCACCACAGACTATTTAACTAAATTATCTGTTAAGGATATTCTTCGTAACGATGATTCTGATGACAGCGCTCCAGAGAACGACAAACCATTATTGTTTAATACCTTAGGTTCTGGTGTAAAAGGTTCACAAAAATTAGAATCGTTATTAGCACATGCTGAAGATGAAGAAGATGTTAAAGCAGCTAATTTGGCAATGAAAGAAATTGAAGTTGATAACGAAGATTTCGACGAAAATGCAGACCAAAACTCTAAAGATGAACCTGGTCCAGACTCAGAACTAGTGCTTTACGAAGGTACAAAACATGTTGAAGAATACATGTTACGTTTCATAGCCAATGGTTATTATTATTAATTTAGTTTACTGTATAACAGTTGTAATTATAAAATAAGTAAATAGATAATTAAGAGTACTACTAATGTTGATAGAACATTGAACGTAACTTGAATTACATGATCTATCTTTTGAGTGAAACAACTCTCAGTCATCGATAGTAACTTTTTCTTTTATGCGGTACATCAAGCAAGAATGCATAAAAATCCATCAATTGAAATCTTATTTCAAGAGCTAATTAGAGTTAACTTACAAACACCTCCATTGCTATTGTACTTAAAAGGATATGACACTCTTGAGAGAAACATTTTGAAATCGTTGTCTTTTTCAACCATTACGATTAGTAAGTGATCGTAAACAATTGCTGACGTTTAAAGGGTCTTTTGTTGCATTTCTAATTTTTTCTAACCCCTTAAAGAGACAAATATACAAGATGTTACAGTCTTGATGCTCTAACCGTATTTGATCACTAATGCAGATAAGATATTATTATACGATATCAAGGGGTGTTGTGTGGTTCAATTAGGTTATCCATAGGATGTTAAACAATTCAGTATTAACAATAGATATCCTATCATCAATTTCTGTTGTATAGTAATCAAGTATTTCGATAATGGAAAACCACTCACTCAAACGAGTGAAAAGTATATAAATAGGCCAATTTGTAATTATCCTTTCATTTGTTATTTATATGTTACTCTTGATTGTTTTACTTGGTTTTTAATTCTTTCATGACGGTTCAATTCATAAGTGAATATACTTTCGATAGGTCGGTCTCTCTTTTTATAGCAAAGTAATTTCTATCAAAAGTTAAAAACCATACTATTATTCCCAAATTACTTTAAAATCAATCAATCAAGAATGTCACAATTATCAAGATGTTTTTACAAAGGTGAAGACACTGATTTTGTAGTATATATTAAATCAAAGGATTCTCTGGATGATTACTTAAAGGAGCCATCCGTGACTAAACTTACAGACACAGTTGAATTGTTTCAAATCTTCTCAAACCATGAAGGTAAAGGTTCAGATGGTCAACTAGGAGAAGCGTCCCATGCTCAACTAGAGAATGAGTTTGGCAGGGGCAAAAAACCAGAGGAAGTGATCGATTTAATTCTGAAGAACGGTCAATATAAAGGGAACAACAGAATGAAGGAGAACACTTTCAGAGGTGCCAGAACCAACGCCAGACAATAGATTGATATACCTTTACTCAATTTATTTTTGTGAACTGTGACGCATAGATATATATATAAATAGTAAATAAATATATATTCAGTTTATGATAATAAATGAAGCAACATCGGTTTATCTAAATTTCTATATATATTAGTATATTGTTTGTATCAATTTTATTGTATTATTGTACAGTGGTTAGATAGTTTATATCGTTATATAAATATCTAATAAAATCACTTTATAAAGAAGTTCGGTATGCCTGAGTGGTAAAGTGGATTTGTCACTTAACAAGTGACTGAAAATCGTATCGTTTTTTTAATTAATAAAGAAGAAGACGTATAGGCTCTTTTTCCAATATTGTAAATGACAGCCATTTCAAAAAATGATTATATGAATTTTTGTGAGGACATGATATGGTATAAGTGATGCCAATATGTGAGTTGGTGATAAGAAAAGATGAAGCAAATATATGTTAATATTTAAATGATTTAATATCTTGAACCACCACGGCCACCACCTCTTGAGAAACCACCACGAGAACCACCACGACCACCTCCTCTAGAGAAGCCACCACGGGAGCCACCACGGGAGAAACCACCACGGGAGCCACCACGGGAGAAGCCACCACGGGAACCTCCTCTTGAGAAACCACCACGACTACCACCACTAGAGAAACCACCACGGCCACCTGGAGCACCGGTTCTCTTCTTCTTAGATTTTGGTTTTGGTGGACCAGCAATCTTTGGCTGTGGAATAAATCTTTCAATTGGTAGTAGTTTATCTGGAGCGATATAGAATTTATCACCTTCCTTGAAACTAGTAGCTTGGACACCTTCAGAACATTTAATGGTGAAGAAAACTTCATTCAATGGACCTAAAATTTCATCAACTTTACCAACTTGAGTTTTATTTTCTAAATATATTGGAGCATTGAAATATGGAATTTTAGTATTTATAGAACGACAAACAATATCGTTTTCACAGTCATGCATGAAAGCACCCATTTCTAAAACAGAGTCCGGTGGACCTTGTTGAAATGATCTACCACCATTACCACCACCTCTTGAAAAACCACCACCACGACCACCACGGAATCCACCTCTGGAACCGCCTCTAGCTCCGCCTCTGAAACTCATATTTTAATATAATACTTATTAGGAATGTAAATAATAGTGTTACTTTAAACGAAATATATGTGTATATATAACGTCACTTCAATTCTTAAACAGGTTTTTACTTTTAATATCAATGAAAACAAAAATTAAATATTAATTGATTTAGTTTTATATTATTATATCACCAGAAAAGCACAAAATAACTATTATTCCTGTTTGATTAAAACTTTTCAGCAAATGAAAAATAGACTAATTTAAATTGAATAATTCAAAGAGACAACGTTAATATATCCAATTGTCAACAAACTTGAAAACATAAAAGCACTATTAATTATATTTTAACTAGTACATTTTAACTATTGACTATTAACTATTGACTATTAACTACATTATCATCTCATCGCATCTTAAAAAATTTTCATGAAAAATTATTGAAATTTCAAAATTCCAGAAACCGTGGTCACAGTTCACGAACATATTTTTAAATGTAAATGAATACACCAACATAATGAAAGGAAGTTGAAACCAAATTGAGCCTTTAAAGAAAGTCAATTGTATATTTAAAGAGTTCGTGTTTCTTGCGGTGGTTGAGACAATTGGAAGTGAAAAGATAGGCAAAGTAAATTAGTGTGTTTGTGCTCTTGGTCTAGGAAATTGGTTGTTGAGAAAAAGCTAGATTTTTCAAAAGAAAAATAATTGGGAGTTTGGCAAACAAATAATGTTAAGGTACGGATTGTTGGGTTTAAAACCTGCTTTAAACGCTTCAATAAAGAGGAATTTGAGTGGGACTGGTGCAGTAGAAGGACAAAAAGCTATTAGATATCTGAAATCGCAAAAGATTAGACAAAAAAATGAAGCCATTCAAGCTTCCATTAAAAATGCTCTAGATACTGTTGATCCTGTCCTTGGTAAAGCTGATACTCCTTTTATCAATCGTATTTTATCTGAATTAGAAGAGAAAAATGTTTTAGCAGGAGGTCATACTAAAGACGAAGTTGAAAAATTAATTGCTGCCATCGAGGCTAAGAATATAGATGAATCTACTCGTAATGTGCAAGGTTCCCTATTAACACAAAATGACACTACTTCATTATTATTAAAACCAGATGAAAAAATGTTTGCAACGAGACGTGAAGCAATACTGAGGATTTTAAATATTAAGAATTCAGATAGTAAAAATAGAGTTAAACTAGCAACGCGTCTTGCTATTAAAGAATTTCAAAGATTCGAAGGTGATGTTGGATCAAGTGAAGTACAAGCTGCTTGTATGACTATTAGAATTTATAATATGGCTAGAAATCTAAAAGAACATCATAAGAATTTTGCAATGATTAGATCATTAAGAATGTTAGTTCAACAAAGACAATCTATTTTACGATATTTAAAGAGAGATAATCCTGAAAAATATTTTTGGACTATTCAAAAATTAGGTTTATCTGATCTTTCGGTCACTAAAGAATTTAATATGGACAGACAATATATGCAAGATTTCAAATTTTATGGTGATAAAATACTTGTTAAAGAATCTAAAAATGAAACAGAAAGAAAACGTAAAGAAGTGAGAAAACAAAAAAAGTTATCAAAAAATTCAGCTTCGATAGTCGAAGAGAATTCAAATATTGTTGAAATTGGCATGAAACAATAGCTAATGCAAGTTGTGTAAAAACAATTCTCCAAAATTGTACCCAGTACAATTATGATGATGCGATATATTTATTGACATTTAAGGACTTTTATTCACGTTCCTTATCTTTTCAAGTAAAAATTCTCGATACTTTCACCTGTAAATAACCATGTAAGTATATAAAAAAGCACAGAAATAAGGTTTTTATGTGTAATTTAATATTCATCATTTGATGCAACAAAGATTAGTAATAATATTTGATTTATAGTGTCTGTAGACCTATGTATGTATATATATCAAAGTTAATCTTCAATGAAACGACTAAAAAATTTAATAAATATAATCTTGCCTTACCTATTGGTTGATTCTATTTCAACTACGTTTCTTCTTTAAAGTATTTTTGGCCAACTCTTGCCTGCAATCTGGACAATACCAGGCACCTTGAGGTGGCTCATTCAAGTTAACACAACCATAATGAAACCATTCGTACTTACAGTTAGCCCCATCACATGCAACCATTTCGCCATACGATACACTTTGGCAAAAGCAATATAATGTTTTATCTTCTTCCTCATCTCCACCATTATTCATTCCTGTGAATATATTGGCTGAACTTATATCACCTAACCCATAAACTTCAGAATTCTTTGTCGCAAGTGAAGTAGATTCAGCGCCTTCTGTTGAACCAACGCCATTAGGGGGTCTGATATCCTCTTTTATATTACTTTTGGTATTTTCTAATTTATTTGAAGATAGACGGTTAGTTTGTCTCTTCTTCTTCGTATTTTCACCAGTCGTTCCTAACGGTGTCGATGCTTTTCTCTTCTTTTCTGTACTAGTTGCACTAGCGATTGAAGCACCTCTTGAAGTTTCCATATCACTATCCAATTCTTCTTCGAGTGGCACTAAAAGACCATCATCTTCTAATAGTTCTACACCTTTCTCTAATTTCTTTAAATGTTTTGTGATTAAATATAGCATGGTGTTGGCTTTCATGGCTTTAATTTTCTGTATATCTTTTGCTTTCTCCATCTCATTTTTTATTTGTTTTGTTACTTCAGCTTCTTTTGGGTACTCCTTCAGTGAACCATTCTGTTTAATAAATTTTTGAATATCTGAATCTAATTTATTATAATGACTTTTCATATCATATATGGAATTATCATGATTCTTTATTTCTTCTAGTAAGTATTTAAACTCAGCTTGTAGATTGGAAACATCATTTATAGTTTGTTCGAATAAAGCACTTGGATCCATTTTATCCAACGTTTTCAGTTGACTGTTTTTTGCTCTAACACTTTAACGTTACAAATTATGAAGACTTTTAATGATATATTAAATATATTGTCAATAGAAACTTGGATCATTTTAGTCTATGTTATTAATATTTGATTTTTAATATTTGCATTTTCGCTTGCAATATGTATTTCATGAAAAATGGCTACAGCGTTATATAATTAACTATAGGAAACTAGTATGTATCAATAATGAAAAGTATAACTCAAAGATCAAACATGTGTATATATTGTTATGTCTATTTATATATATAATGAGAAAGTTATTAAACAATTTTAGAATGCAGAAAGTACTATATGATTTAAAACACATCCGGTAATTTTTCTATAACGTATGCGTGACCACCAACACTCATTAATGGAATACCCGGAATTTTTCTTACTCTTTGTTTTAAACCTTGATCATTTGTTGCCACTATGTAACATTTATGTTGCAACACTCTGTTCACGATACAGTCATCTGCATAGGTACCCTTGTGTGAACAACTTAATCTTTTGATTCTTGGGTCTCTAGCCAGTCTTAATGCAATACGATACTTAGGACCAAGTTTTTCTAATTCTGCCATAACACAGTCTGTAATAAGTGGGTTACATTTCGCCAATAAACAGTCCATCATACCTTTTATTATATCTATCTTCTTTTGGATAGAAAAATTTATGAAATTGGTATCAATTAAAACTTGATAAGGTGGTCTAATTGCTTCATTAAATTGGAAAAATAATGCACTTGAAACTTGAGGTATGTTTCTAGTTAATTCTGGGTCATCCTTCTGAACATTTTTCTTCTGATTAGCTTTCAGTCTTTGATCTTTCTTTGTATCTATCGTACGTTTCACTAAGGCAAACTTTCTTGTCTTCTTAGCTTTACCCATTTTTATAATCTAGTGGTTGATTGTATAAATATATTTAGTAAACTGCTGTTATGTTGACAGTGTCTTCACTAGTTTTTGTTTGTTTGTTTCTTTTTGAATAACTATCCAAGAGAAACATTCATTCGATATATAATCAACTATATTAAATAGGTAATCAAGTCGTATATACATTTATATTAATTAAACATTTATCTTATGATGTTATGTATTGATGTAGTATTACTGCAAAGAAAAGTTTTTAAATTATGCGATGAGATGCCTATTCGTGAGATGTGATGCATAGCGATGATTATTAAAATGACAGTAATAGATATATCTGTCAGTATAGTACAAGACGGAGGATATCTGCTGGAGATAAACAAGGTAAAGCTGGATTATACCATAATACATATTAGAGAAAAGGAGAATTAACAATGTTGGAAGTTATTTAAGATTGCCGGCCGTTATTAGTAAGAAAGTAAGACATATTTTAAGAAACATGATGGTCTTCTATTCAAAAAACTACCGAGGTAGTAATCTAAATGTTTTTGTCAAACAGTATGTGCTTTAGATTATTGATGGTTAAATATATCGGTTATATCGTATTAACTTTAACAATAAAATAAAGGTTCAAGCAAAATTAAAAAAATAGCGTCACAGACAGGATTCGAACCTGCGCAGGTAAAACCCAATGCCTATCTCGCTTTTCAAAGGAATAGCAGGGCATCGCCTTAACCACTCGGCCACTGGGACGTCTATGTTGTTTAATAAATAAGGCTATTTTTTATAACAATGGAAAAATACTTCATGGATTTAAAAGTATGATTTAATTGTTGGAAATGTCACTGGATGTATAAGTGACTATACGATACCAGATATTACCTTTTTAGGAGATTATTGTTGTAAACCTGAAACAATAGTGCCTGCAAGAATGTAATAGCAAAATTCCTAATGCATAAATAGTGCTGTAGAACCATCGGTCTACCGTACGTGTTCAACTCGACGACGTTGTCTCGTTGGACAGAACGGTAGATTGAAATATTATGTACATATAAACCCCGGTAATCAATGGTAAATAATTCATTGATCCAAGTCCAAGAGACCAGAGAGATTAATCTAAATATCTAGTATATAATTTAACAACATTTTAATATAGTAAAGCAATGAATTCAACTATTGAGCAATATAGTATATAATCTAACAACTATTAATATATTAAAGCAATGAACACATCTATTGAGCACTAAGATTTATTAATCAACACAATATACATTGTAAGATGCTCTTTATATCTTTAATTATTCCAAACTTATTTCTTTTTTTCGTTTGATGCGTACGTATCGAATGCGCGCTTGATTTTATTTTCCATTTTTTAGTTTAAGAACTGGTAAGTTTATTTGAAATTAAAACTATTTAATTGTTGCAAATATAAATATTAACTTTGCAATTGGAAAACCTGATTTGTAAGTTTAATAGTTTATAAATATAGCTTTTAAATGAAGGAAGAGAAGAGGTCTGAAGTAAGGAGAAAGGTAGCTGAAAAATGGTGTAATTTTGGCGTGAAAACAAAACTTCAGAAAACTGGCGTGTCAACAGATGAACAAAGTAACCGCAACTATAGACAGGTAATTGATCTTACTAACTCTTCAGAAGATGATACTGATATAGAGACTTCAAACATGGCTGACAATTGTGAAGTGATTACAGATAGCGCTGAACTAGAAAATGAACATAGTCAATTTAAGCTAGTAGAATCACAATTGTATGAACAGAATGAGTCGAATGAGTCGAATAACTCATTTACTAAATCTCCTTATTTTATTAGGATGAAGGATATTTTTGGAGATAATAGGCTCAAAACTTCCATCTTATTTAGTTTTCAATTTGAGATGAATTTTCTATTAAGTCAGTTCAACTTGGACACAATTGAAAATATTTATGTTATTGCACAAAAGAATACAGTAGTTCCTCCAACATTAAAAAAATTTAATTCTGTCTTCGATAGACTAAATATTGTCGAGTTTTATATGCCTCCATTCAGCTGTCATCATTCAAAAATGGTGATCAATATATATGAGGATAAATCATGTAAACTTTTCATTCCTTCAAATAATTTTACATTTTATGAAACCAATTTACCTCAACAAGTTTGCTGGGAAGGACCAACCTTACCTTATGATATAAACTCCAAAAATCAAAAGATTTCATTCAAAGAAAATTTAATTTCCTATTTTCAATCATATCCTAGTGAAGTGAAAATTATGAATAGAACTATAATTCCAATGATCTCTAATATCGATTTTTCGAAATTGAATAATGTAGAATTTTTGTATTCAAGTCCTAATGATAAAGACTCAGGAATATCCAAACTGCTTTATCTGCTGGAAAAGAACGATTTGTTAGGCTGCTCCGATGATATCAATAAAAGGACACATTTTTTGTGTCAAAGTTCAACAATTGGAGGTTCATTATCGAAAACCGTTCCCCTTAATATTTTTACACATTTAATGATCCCAGAATTCTCCGGGATTCAAAAATCTAACAAAAAACTCAAAACATCTCAGGAATTGATTGATATTTACAGAGAAAAACGTATTTCACCATATATCGTATATCCCACTGTAGAAGAGTTAAGGAATTCACCTTCGGGTTGGAAATGTTCGAATTGGTTTCATTTTAACTATAAAAACAAAGCAGAATATTATGAGGTTCTTGCTAAAGACTTCAAATTATTTTACAAGCAGAAAGATCAATTAACTTCGAAGTATAGAAAGGCGACCCCATCTCATTCCAAATTTTATATACGATGTACAGAAAACGATTCAAAAGTTCCTGCCAGGTTTTCTAAACTGGATTGGTGTATTTTTACCTCTTCAAATTTAAGTTTCAATGCTTGGGGCAAACTTTCTTCTAAGCCAAGAAACTATGAAGTCGGCATATTATTATGTTCAAACGAAGGACAGCAAATAAACTGTTCTAGTTTTTCAAGAAAAATTGATGAGCATCAAGGTTGTAGTAGATTATCTGATTCAAACAATACAAAAAATGACGGTAAAAAAAATATTAATGTCATGGTACCTTTCACTCTTCCATTAGAACCTTATGATATTAAGTACGATACAGCATTTTGCATACAGAAAAGTTATAATCTGCCTGATTGCTTTGGTGAAGTCAATGATCCGTATTGATTTTAGGTTACTAATTTGAAATTTGCATATGTAGTTAATTATCCTAATAAATCATCGAACCGCTGACGTTCTATTACTTATTTGCTAAACTGTTGCTAACGTACTATTAATAAAAAATAGATTATATTTATAATAATTAACACGTTTTGACATTGGAACACACTGTTGCATGAAATAGAACCATCTGCCAAAAATTTGCTAAGTTTAAATCTGAAATACTTTTGACATAAAACAGGTCTATTTAGAAGCCACAATTTCAATATTATGTTGACTGTCTATTTAGATGTCAGTATCATTGCTGTTAAGGATGTAAGTCTGTGAGTGATTTTATAAGCTTGCTGGAAAGCAAGTTTTATTTAAAGGTTAAAGGAGTACTGAAAAGGACGTGTCACATACAGATGTATTGGGTATGGATCTTGATAAGAACGGAGAAATTTGACTTTTGCTATACTCATACATTAGTAGTATTGAAAGCGACATCAATGACGTGGAAAAGGCGCCAGAGAATGTAAGTGCTCAATAGATGTGTTCATTGCTTTAATATATTAATAGTTGTTAGATTATATACTATATTGCTCAATAGTTGAATTCATTGCTTTACTATATTAAAATGTTGTTAAATTATATACTAGATATTTAGATTAATCTCTCTGGTCTCTTGGACTTGGATCAATGAATTATTTACCATTGATTACCGGGGTTTATATGTACATAATATTTCAATCTACCGTTCTGTCCAACGAGACAACGTCGTCGAGTTGAACACGTACGGTAGACCGATGGTTCTACAGCACTATTTATGCATTAGGAATTTTGCTATTACATTCTTGCGGGCACTATTGTTTCAGGTTTGCAACAATAATCTCCTAAAAAGGTAATATCTGGTATCGTATAGTCACTTATACGTCCAGTGTTGATATGTTAGTTTTAATTTTTGTTAAACATTAGTAACATTCCAAATAATTTTTTTCGGTTCATTAGCATAATTGGAGCTAAACTTAATTGTGATAGAATTACTTGTTGAAAGCATTATCATACATAGAAAACTGAAACCTTTGACATTGTTTACACATCCTAATAATTTATTACAGTGATACAATTCTATAGAAATATTATACACAGTCATGGGAAATAGATAAGTGTATTACCATTATGTTTCTTAAACTAATTATGCGTATTACAACACATACTAATTGATATATGATTTAGTTCCCCTGAAGACTCTGCTTAAACAAAGTTGCTTCCGATAGGTTTGCTTTCAATCAAAATTTATCAATAAACGATATAGTTGTATCTCAGTAGCTTGAAGTTTTATCTACATGTCGCAGAGTTATATCATAATTAAATGATAAACCATGGTCCAAATTATCCATAGCGACATTTCCAGTGTGCTGCGTTTCTACCTTTCAATCCTTCTTATTGTCAATTATTTCATACCAAACGCCTTGATAATACTTTTTGAACATCATCAGATGAAACTAGCACACCTTTATCTGAACATTTTGCCGATGCCATTAATTCTTCACATAGTCCGTCTATATCAATGTCAGAATATCTAGGATATGTTGTTATACGATCCCAAATTTCACCACATTCCAATAACCTTCCATCTGTCAAAGGAACTATTTGACCAACTACTTCATCACCTCCATCACTAGAATCATCTGTTTCATATATATTTGGATATTCATTAGCAGTCTGTATATTTCTGACAGTATTTTGTTGTGAAACGATAAATTGAGCATCCTTAGAGAAATTATAATTTTGCTCATTATTAGATAAGTTATTTGTCATTATGGAATTTGGTTGAGTTGAGATATTTCCTCGTACATCTCCATAGCCGATATTGTTATTATTTTGTTTTAAGAAGTTATACAAAGAATCTGACTTCACCATATTATATTGTTCTGGGAATGCTATCGATGCTGCAACAAGACTTTCTGTTACATCATTACTGTCGCTGGGTTGAATGTTTGCTTGCAAGGTAGTTGTTGGTTCTTGTTTGATGCTCACTGTTCTTGGTTTATTATTTGAATTTCTCACTTTTTCGGTATAAAATTGTTTTATCATTTCTTTCCTATTTTCGAAAGTCTTATTCATTTTTGCACAAAATGTGCTGACTTGTTCATCAAATTCGTTAGCAAAATCGAATTCAGTGGAAAATAAATTACTATCTTGTTGCAATATAGAGCTCTTTTCATCCACAAGCGATGAAACTTTTTCATCATCCATTGTCACCGAGAGACTATTTATATTGCTTTGTTGGTTATTTGCTGACCCCCCCATCATATGGCCACTATTAACCATCAAGTCAGTCATACTGAATGCCTCTGGCCAAGTTGTACCGGCGTTGCCGGCGAAGTAGTTAGATACTGATGTCGGAGAGTTCAATTCCGAAGAGAAATGCGAGTAACTAGTTCCTGCCGTCGTTTGATTTGTGAATGACCCTGATGCAGAATGAGGCGATACGATATCGATGTTGTTTATTGCAAAATCACTTGTTGGGGAGTGAGTCGACCCATTCATACTGGCAAAAGATGAATTTGTAAGAGTCTTTGTAATCGTGTCGATTTTATTTGAGTTGAGATCTTCCATCAAAGAGCTCAATCTTGAGGAACTACTACTCGATTTTGTTAGTTTGTTCAGATTCAACTTTTCATGTTTCAACTGTGAACCTATCTTCTTCAATCTAAAATCGTCATTTTTATCGATTCTATATTTTTTCAACTCATTAACTAGAGATAAAAGTTGTGTTCTCAAGAAAACCGTTTCGATTTCATTCTTCTCATTGATATTCTCTAACTTACGCACTTTTTCTTGCAATTCTTTCATCTTCTTCTCCTTCCTCTCCCTGAACGCCTTCTGGGCTGCTCTATTCTGAGCAATTCTCTTCATCCTGTAATCAGCATTGTTTTGCTCTTTATCTTTACCTGTGTCCAAATATTCTTCCATGATTCTTCGTTTGTCGCTGCAACACTTATACGTCAGCTATACATAGATACTCAAGTCAAATTCACCGACGCATACACATACATATATACATATATATATATATATGTATAGACACCTAAATACTAAGAATAAGATAATTATTATTTATGCTGACCAATTTTCATCCAACAGAAGTTGTTATTAGGAATGTCTTCGTCATTAACCGCATCGTGCGACGTATTTTGAAAAATACATATTCGCAATTTAAGAAGACCATACAAATTGGTACATATATATAGTTCACAAAGAGACTTCACGAAATTACACCATTGTTAATGGATTATATAGACATGAAATAGCTGTGGTTCAACGAAAAAGACACACTAGACTGTGAAACATTGGAACTAGACATTATTCATCATAAACCAATTTAACAGAGGACGAAAGACTCATTATAAAACAACCGGTCAGCAGTTGATATATTCTTTTACTATCTAATATTAATTGTCCTTGAGAGTATAACCCGGGACATATCGCAAGCACCCAGCCTATCTGACTCTTGTACTTCGTAAACTGGCACCCATTCTGCTTTACCTTGAGACACACACACACCTGCTGCTGGCTATATCCATGTTGTGGCCAATATACGACGAGACATGGAATACGTAGACTATGAGGATACTCGTAAAATTTTTACCACCCATGGGATGGTGCATATGTCGTTTAGTCTCCCACAGAGCGCATTTTGTCGTATGCACCACCTTGTACAACCATCCCGCATACAAATGAGATATGTGTCAGCATAATACGTTTTCTCTCATTTGCCGCACATTGTAGCAGAATGACCTTTGATGGCATTGCTCGTAAACGAACCATTTCCACTTCAAGGCCTTCCTGCCCAAACAGCCTACTTGTCTAGTTGTCCGACTCTTTAGAACGTGTTCTAGTGGGTTGCGGGGCCCTTCTGTCTAGCTTCTCTGTTCTGGGTACGGCACGCTGTGCCCGTTCACCTCAATGCTCCTTCCACAGTTCCTCCCAGAGCTCTGCCTAACGGCACCATCTGTCGCCGTTGTTTGCTATCTCGCTGTCTGTGCCAGGCGGAACCCGCTGCTCGCAAGTTTTTGAAGTTTCGAAATTTAAAGCCCTCTTTGCTCTGGTAATTGAATCTAATTATAATTTTTACCACTACATAATGATAGTGAACAACGAGTTGTGCATACAGTGAAAGCAGTCAAGATAAAGAGGTTTAACGTGCCAGTAAGAAACATAACATCAATTGAGTGAAACTTTTAACTTTACTTTCGTTAGTTTTTATGGATGAAAATTTTTTTGTAAAGTCTCTATGTGGAAACGAGAGCAAGGTGTGCATACCTAGTTATGTAACCTGCCTATCGATATCTGCCTATCTCTTTCCGCTACCTTTGATTACTGGTTCATGGCTGTTGCTCTTGTTTTATTCTCGTTAACTGTATCTCTTATTTCGATTCTTGTTCAGTCGTGAGAGTATTCATTATATACACACACACATATATATATTGTGGGTGTCTCTTTGAAAAGTGTGTTTCATCAATTGGATATTTATTGTCTAGTTGGTTTGCGGTCTTACTGTCTCTCTTGAACCCAGATCAGTGAGATTCTTGTATTTTCAACAATACTCAATATATATATTCAACTATGAGTGGTACTACACAAGAAGAAACTACCGAATTGAGAAAGAGACAGGCTCAATTCGCAAAAGAATTACACGGTGAAGATGCTGGTTCCAAAACTGGTTTAACTGCTTTATTCTCAAAGAACAAGAGCGCTCAGAAAGAGGCTGTTGCAAAGTACTTGAAACATTGGGACGGTAAGACTGACGCTGAAGCTGAGGATCGTCGTCTGGAAGACTACAACGAGTCTACTCACTCCTACTACAATGTTGTCACTGACTTCTACGAATATGGTTGGGGTTCTTCCTTCCATTTCAGCAGATTCTACAAAGGTGAAACCTTCTTTGCTTCTGTTGCTAGACATGAACATTACTTAGCTTACAAAGCTGGTATCAAAGAGGGCGATTTAGTTTTAGACGTCGGTTGCGGTGTCGGTGGTCCAGCTAGAGAAATTGCTAGATTTACTGGTGCTAATATCATTGGTCTAAACAATAATGATTACCAAATCGCTAAAGCTAAGTATTACTCCAAGAAATTCCATTTAGAAGATCAATTAGACTTTGTTAAGGGTGATTTCATGAATATGGATTTCGAACCAGCTACTTTCGACAAAGTTTACGCCATTGAAGCTACTTGTCATGCTCCAAAATTAGAAGGTGTCTACGGCGAGATTTACAAAGTCTTGAAGCCAGGTGGTGTTTTTGCAGTTTACGAATGGGTTATGACTGATAAATACGATGCATCTAACCCA
This sequence comes from Tetrapisispora phaffii CBS 4417, assembly GCF_000236905.1. Taxonomy (NCBI): domain Eukaryota; kingdom Fungi; phylum Ascomycota; class Saccharomycetes; order Saccharomycetales; family Saccharomycetaceae; genus Tetrapisispora; species Tetrapisispora phaffii. The sequence goes on from NC_016523.1 coordinate 487,613, forward strand.
GAACATAGAAAGATCGCTTACGAAATCGAATTGGGTGATGGTATCCCAAAGATGTTCGAATGCGACGTCGCTAGAAAAGCTTTAAAAAACGTCGGTTTCGAGGTCCTTGTCGATGATGATTTGGCTGATAATGATGATGAAATTCCATGGTACGCACCATTGAGTGGTGATTGGAAGTACATCCAGAACATCAGTGATTTATCTACTTTTGTCAGAACTTCTTACTTAGGTAGAAAACTAACCAACGCTATGGTTTCTGTTATGGAAAGATTAGGTTTTGCCCCAGAAGGTTCCGTTAAAGTTACCCAAGCTCTAGAAGAAGCTGCTGTCGGTTTAGTTGCAGGTGGTGAAGCTAAGTTATTCACCCCAATGATGTTATTTGTCGCTAAGAAACCATTAGACGCCAAATAAATACAATCAATATAGCGTATGATGACTTTTTCAATAATGTGGTAACGTTATTTATGGAATCCAAATGATATGAAATTTTTTTGCTATTACAATTTAAAAGTGGTATGTATGTCATGACGCACTTTTCTTTTAAGATATAACGTTAATAGACAATATATTCGTATATATATATATATTTATATTTTACCTAACTCTATACTTAGCATTTACTCCTCTTTATCGGTAGCTTACATATAAAACGTGAATAACTACATCGTTCGACATATCAGTACAGATTATAAACTTCAATTTAGTTTTTATTGATTTCGTCCAATAGAGAGACGTTTAAACGATTCTCGAAACCCTGGAGCATTTTCTATCACCGCAAGTACAATAAAAGAACGAACTTGTCATCAATTGAGGTTGCATAGTTCAGATAACGAAGTACTCATCAGATCGTTTGCAAGATTGTATCAGCTTTCGTTCTTAAACAATTTCTCTTTTGCGATTTGACACTTCTCATCGCACGTTTTCTATAAAAAAGAAGTAAAATCAAGCCAAGATGTCGCCTTATTCACGTGTGTCGCCGCCATTCCAAGATCTATTTCCATCTGTGACGGATGAAAAGAAAGTTCAAGAAGATGTCTTAACTTGCGAGCCTCCGTATCTCATTATCATACAAGAGTGATGCTACTAATCGTTAGCAATATAACCTAATAATCGAATTGAATATGTATAAAATTTCGAAAATTTGGAAACGGCTTGAAAGGGATTCCATAGAAACGGTATATAATTAAAAGTCTTGGTACTGCTATTTCCCTATGCGAGATAAATTATTCACTTTCGATATTAATATTTTAATAAGACTCCTTTTTAATGATCGAGTTCAATTGTACAGTCATTGGTTGCATTTGATATCTATACACTTTTTTATTACTTGGAGACTTCGACATGAAGTGACGGTTGAGTCAATCACCTGTTAACATCCTGAGATTGCATTACAGCACCTCTCAATATTCCAACTATCCTCTTACATGTGGTTTACTTTTTGACTTAATTTAACTTAATTCAACAGGGTTGAAGAGTGCTTTGTAAGTGAACTTTTCAGCAACTTGAAGTAATACTATCCTGAAATATTTTATGCTTGGAATTTTTGGAACGTGGGAAATTTGAATTTGGATTCGATATGTCAGTAATATATATGAAATATATGGTGATTTCTGTCTATGTTCAAAAAACGCACAATTAATATTGAATAATACAAACATTCAACCTTTCAAGACACTTTCTGAGGTATTTTGCTTATTGTAATTGATTCCACTTGCCTTAATAATTTAATTACTTTAAAGCTCCTGGTGAAATTCTTTATAGAGGTACTTGGCACGTTTGGGATCCCCACGTTTGAGATTCTTTCTTTATAGATAACAAACCATACATTAAAACTAAAATTAATATGGTTTTTATAATGCATCACAGCTCTTAGATTTTTTGATGTACAGCGAAGATACTTCAGAATGTAATAAATCCATTTATTCTAACAATGTAAAAGTCTTTTACAGTTTATGAAAGATAACATGAGACGTTTAAGTTCGTAATTCTTTTAAAGAGGTTTGAGATCATCACTACCTTGATCTTTTTGACAAGCAGACATATAAATATGACACAAGTTTCCCGGTTTCATGAAAGAATATTATCTTAGGTAGTGAAATATTTAAATTAGTCGAATGAAAGCATAAACAATACAAAAACAAACGAACTCAGACCGAATAATCAACTTAAAATGATTCAAGACGACAAACATGTCACAAATCCCATTTTCAGAGACTTACCAACTAATGTCAATGAATGGAAAAAACAATTGTATTTGCAACAATACAATGAGATAACATGTTTAAGACCAGATTTTAACCTCAGCGATTTCAATAGCCCAGCTGATGACGATCAAAAATTATCTCAAGTTTTAGAGTATGTGGATGGTTTTGATTCTGCTAGTACTTCCACTGAAAAAAAAATGATATTACAACAAATATCACTGAAAAAAAATACCAATGAAGAAGAAGAAACAGTTGCTTCCAGTTCAGTGGCAAAATACTGGCCAATATTCACTGCTGGCGCAGGTTTATTTTCAGATGGGTATATTAATTCATCTATCGGTACTGTGTCATTATGCTTATCAAAAATTTATGGTGACACATATTCGGAGTCTACTGCAATTCAAAATGTTTCTTCGATTGCCTTCGCTGGTACTGTCGTTGGTCAATTACTATTTGGTTATCTGTCAGATAACTATAACAGAAAATTTTCTATGTTATTAGGGACATCATTGTTAATTTTATTCTCCATATTATGTGCTGGTGCATGGGGTGTTCATACCTCAGGAACAGAACCAGGTGGGCTATTCGCAGCAATCACAGCTTATAGATTCTTTTTAGGTATTGCAATTGGTAGTGAATACAGTAGCTCTTCTCCAGCAGCGGCAGAGGCTTCTAACCTGTTACCAAAAGAGAAAAGAAATAGATATTTCATTTGGTTTACTAATTTCATGATTGATTTTGGTTTTGTAATTGCTGCATTTGTTCCATTGGTTCTTGTTTGGATTTGTGGCGAAAAGCATTTAACCCCAGTTTGGAGAATTACAATTGGATTAGGTGCCATCCCACCTTTTTCTTTATTTTTTATGAGATTAAAGTATAAAGAATCAGAAAGATTCAATAAATCAAAATTTCAAAGCCATCCACCATATTGGCTAGTCATTAAATTTTATTGGTTCAGAACTCTAGTTATTGCGACGTTATGGTTTATTTATGATTTTTCAGCATACTCTTTTGGTACTTATTCTTCAATTATTATTGATCATGTACTTGGCAAAAATCCACCATTATACCAAACTTTGGGATGGAATGTCGTTTTCAATGTTTTTTACTTACCAGGTGCATTTTTAGGTGCATACTTTGCTGATTATTTTGGTACCAGAAACACTTTAGCGGTATTCCTGGTATTGCAAGGAGCAGTGGGATACATCATGGCAGGTCTATTGGAGCATTTAAAGAAACACATTGGCGGATTCGTTGTGATCTATGGTATATTTTCTACGTTAGGTGAAGTGTCTGGTGGCGACAACATTGGCTGTATTGCTTCCAAATCAAATGCCACCCCAGTCAGAGGTCAAGTATATGCTGTAAGTGCTGCCATCGGCAAAGTTGGTGCCTTCGTTGGTAGTTATGTTTTTCCTGACATCATTAAAAATGCAGGTGGATATGATACTACTAAAGGGTTACAAGCTCCATACTTAGTTTCTTCATCATTATGTATATTTTCTGCAGTATTAGCATACTTCTGCTTACCTCCATTAGATCCTCAAAGTGTTGTTGATGAGGACATCAAATTCATTGAATATTTAAAAAGTCAAGGCTATGACATCTCAAAAATGGGTAATAGCCAAGAACCTACCAGTCGTTCTAGGCGTACTGAATTATTAGAAAAGATCTAAATCGCAATTTCAACGTTGCTGAAATAACATGATAATAATAATAATATCGAGAAAGTTGAAAATTGATGAACTATTGTGCTCCATGTACTAACGCATATGTTCATTTTGATATATACACATTTTAGTTACACTCGTTAATTATAATATAAATTAGTTTCTCTAAAGGACAAATAGAGGGTTTGTTGAATGAGTAGGCATTATAGGTTGAAGTTAAGGTATGAGTAGAGGAATTCTGACAAATTGTTTTACTCAAAAACAATTTTACAATCGACTCGTTACCTTTGTCAAATATAATATATATCATAATATTTTATGGAATCGATATCCATATAGTAATCAAAAATTAAAACAGTTATTTGATATTTTAGAATAGCTCACGTTAAAATTAGATGATATTCAATAACAACTTAAGTAGTCTTAAAAACCAATAGGGCAGTAGATCCAATATAGAAGTAAATAAAATGGCCCTTTTCATGTGTAACATAACTACCAAAATTCTTGCCAACAATGACGTGCCATGTGTTACCGAATTTAGTATCTAATTGCTTCTTAATGGAACCAGCAATATCACGCTCAACTTTGAATTCATTGAAAGCCTCTGTACTTATTTTAAAGATTTCATCTTTCATATCATCATTGATATCGGAAGCTTTTAATATTGGTGATTCATCAACAGCGTTGCTCATCTCTACTCGTAAATAAAGTATAATTATATGTTGATCTCAATTATAAACTGACGAAATAACAACCACTAAAATATACACGTCAGTAGATACCGATAATTGTAACAAATATATACATTGTGTTTCTTATAATGTTGTGATAATAAAATAAGAATTATAAATTTTGATGTTATGAAAATCTGAAAACGATGCTTTTTCTAACTTTTGCCTAATTAAAGGTTTCAATTACAGTGATGTTAAGAGTTATCATGATAGCTAATTTTATAATGGATGAATGAAATAGAATGCATAATATACATATAAATCAGACAGCCAAGTGACAAACATTGTACAGCAATGAATATCCCCATTCCAATAGAACAGTAATATACAAGAAGTAAACCAGGCTTTCCGATAGACCGTTCAGGTGTCCTTGAAATATGAGAACCAACAAACAGATATTGTTTCTCAATAATATTAATATATATATATATAAGTATATACCAGTTTATATATTCGTTGTTATATAGATTCTTCCAAATGATTGTCATTTTACCTTTATCCTTGTCCTTTTTTATCTTCAAATTCCGTTTCACAAAAGCCCTTTGAATGAAACCTCCTTAACAAATAAGATCATTTATTTAAGGTTTCTATATAATTTATGTGATTGTGATAAAGTTAGTTTAAGATTAACCGCCTATTCTTTTAATTTTGAATTTATATTTATTGAAGTGGTTTGGATAGCTTTAGATATAAAGAGTTGATCGAGGAATACTAGACATAAACACACAGGCACACACATACATACTTATATATATATATATATATATATATATGTGAATTCTATAACAATAACACAATACTAAAATACAACGTTGACTAAATTAAAATAATGAATTATATTGATAGTTCTGATGGGGAGGACAATAATCCCTTTAGAGGTACTGATCATCTCTTTGCATCTGGGATCGGTACTAATCCTGCTAGTCAGAGTGGTTCATCAGTAGAGATTAATGATACTTTGGAGGATAATGGGGACAAACTCATCGATGCTAAAGATGTAGATACTCACAGGAGTAGTAGATCAGGGAAATTATTGAAAAGGAAGAATAATATATTAGGCAGTTTGGATGAGGATCCTAAATACTATGCTGATGTCTTGGATTTGCCTGGCAGGCGAAGCGATGGAGATACAACACAGTCAAATAGTGTATCGAATTCAGAAAGTCCATCAAATTTTGAAGAAGAGGATATTGACGTTTTGAATCCTCAACAATTAGAGAATGTCTCAGATAAAAATGAAAATGACGAGGATTCAAATTTGAATCATGATAATGTGGATAAAAAATCAGATGGCTCAAGTTTTGAACCGTATGTGTCATTGTCGATGTCAGTTATAGATTTGACATCAAATAATAGACATAATTATGTTATCGAAATAGTGAAAGCAGGTGATTACAAAGATCCTTGGGGCAAACATGCTATTGGATATGTAATTCAGTATGAAGGGGAAGAAATTATAAGAAGATATTCTGAGTTTGATTCACTGAGAAAAGGCTTAATAAAACTCTTACCTACAATCGTGATACCACCAATACCTTCAAAGCATTCACTAGTAAAATACTTCTTAAATCCAATAAATGCAGAAAATGATAAAAGAATAATAAATAAAAGAAAAAGAATGTTACAATATTTTTTAAATCATTGTTATGATGTTGAAGAGATTAAGGAACACATAATATTCAAAAAGTTCCTGGATAAAGAATATAACTGGAAAGATGTATTGTTCTCACCTCCTTTATCCTTAATTCCTGCTAATAACCTTTTGGCACCACCACTAAATCCTACAAAACCAAGTCCGATGCATTTGTTGTTACCTTCTCCAACATCAATCTCAAAAGTTGATTTACTAAAGCATTCAGATGAACCTTCAGAAAATGATTCTAATAATACAATTATAATAGAAAAAGAACTCTCAAGATTAGAGGAATTTTTCAATAAATATAAATACCATCTACAGAATCTGCATAAATCGTTACATCAAAATAAAGCGCATAACAAGTCGTTTTCAAAATCTCTTTCTGATATGGGGGCATATTATAACAGTTTATCAATCGAAAACTCTGTCATTTCAAAACAAAACACTCTGAATGGTGTCAAATTATTGTCTTCAAGTATTGAGAGTATCGGTCATTCCTTTGATGTTAATTATTTAAACACAGAAATATTATCAGAAAATCTCTTAATATCTTTTGAGGAACCTATAGAAGAAATGATTCAATTACTAGATGATGCACAACGTGTGTTTAACTTTAGAGATTTAAAAAAGACACAATACCAAATAATAAAAAATACAATTACCAAAAGAAATTCAAGGATTAAGAGTCTACAGGAAACTGAAGAACAGTTAAAACGTTTCCAAGATGCCTCAAAGAGAATAGCATTGAATTCACCGACTGCAGCTTATGCAATTACTCAGAATAATTCTTCATCTTTTTCATCAGATATCTCATGGGATCATGTATCAGAAATCCAAGAGCAACATAGCGATAATAATGAATCAAATGACTCCCCTGTTTCTGTAAACAAATCGAAACGTTACAATTCTAAAAAGACAAATAAAAAAGTTGAAGTGAGTTCAAAAATTGAACCATATTTACTAACGGCAGAGCAAAGGCATGATGAAATTCAGAAGTTAAAGAAAGAAGTTGAGAAATTAACTTCCTGTTATAAATTAATTGAAAAAGATATGGAAGAGATAAATGTTTCATCATCAAATAGTCTTAAGAATTTATCAATTTTCCTTGACAAACAATGGTACGCAATATTACAAAGTGTATCGAAAGCTATTTGTCAATGGTTACAAGAATCTATTACTTCTTGGAAGTCGACAAAGGAAATCATTCAAAGATTTGATAGTTAAAGAATCTCGTTTTGTTTTATATTGAAAATTAGTTCAAGGTTATATTGTTCAATATTAATATTTAAATATCGATCTTTATTATATACTTATATATACTATTAATATCTTTCATGAAATTGTTATTCTTGTTTTCATGTGATACATACGACATTCAAAACCGATTCCATTAAAATGTTTCACTTGTCATTGTACATGGATAATATTGTGATATATATATTGAGCCACTAATTTATTTTTGTAAACTTCATTATGCAACCCAAAATTGCTTAATTCTAATTGAAATGGTATATCATTATCCATCAGAACTTGCATAAACAATTTTATTTGATTAAGCGATAGCAATTCATCTTGATATGAGTGAACAAGGTAGATTTTGATGTGTTCTGTAGTATTATTTTTGAAACTTTCAATAGCCGGTGCAGGTTCTATAAAATCTTGTGTAGTTGTGAAGGCTTTACTTACAAATGATGAATAATCTGGAAATTCTTTCAGTAAATTATCTATCGAATAAATTCCATCTAGTAGAAATACGCCCCTAACATTTTTAATGATATATTTAACTTTCGATGATAATTCAGAATTAGCCAAATTGCTTGTAAAATCGAATGATAAAATCTGCCATATTAATGTGGCTCCAACAGAATGTCCTACCAAATAAATATTATTTATTTTATGATTCTTTACTATATTGAAAATGCTATTTATGACATCTAATAAGTGGACGGGATGCTTGACACGGGGAGATAGTCTATAATTAATACCAAACATGGATATTAAAGAATCCTCAGACATTTTCAATTGATCAAAAAGATTATTCAAGTATCCAGAGAATTCTTTAAAATCGTTTGCTGTATTAGTTGGATCTACCCAAGCACCGCCATGAATAAATATTATCGAAATCACTTCTTTTGATAGTTCTCCTAATTTCACATCTCTAAAACAAACTGTTTGATACTGGTTGCAAAAGTTCATTGCAGTTATGGTATCTGTATGTAAATTATAGTAATGACTCTACACTCCTAGAACTAACCACTTTCAAAGATTCTTCTCATTTAGAAGTTTAAATGACAGAGTTCCTTAAATATAAAATGTTGCAATTATTTTTTTTATGTTACACACACACATATATATATAGTCTTTTGGTAACAAAAGTTGTTTTTATGTATAATATCCTAATTTATACGTGGTACCAATTCGTTAAATGGTTTAAACTATGCTATTATAGTATATCGTTTAAATATAATATAAATTTCGAAAAGACATATACATGTACTTAAATATTGTCAAGTTAATCTCTAGGAACGGACCATTCTACTCTTAAGATCAAGTTCATGAATCCTTTACCGTCAAGACCATATAATGCATCCTCAGCTGATTTTTCATCAGTAAATGTGATGAAAGCAAAACCTCTAGATTTACCTGTTTCTCTATTTCTGATTACAGCTACTCTCTGTATGTTATCATATGCATAAAGAAGTTCATCTCTGATCATCTCTTCTGTAGCATGTGTGTTCAGTTGAGATATCTTTATTATAAAGGTCTCTTCTTCCTGTTCTGAATATTTGTCATTATTTATACCCTCATCTGAAGATTCTAGATTATTAGTCTCTAAGTTTATTGTTGGGTTAGTTTTAGAAGATGCAACTGAATTGGTATCAGATACTTTTAATGGCTTTTTTGATGGTGATGATCTAACATCGTCTGATGAAACATCTGATACTGATTTGCTTGATGAAGCTGTTGTATTATTAAGGCTCTTATTGGAAACGTTTCTTGATTCAGCTTTGTTAGGACAATGAATACTAAAATGAGGGCCTGCACAATATCTGCAGCTAACTAACTTGTCCTGTTTCTTTTTTCTTTCTATCTTAGTTTGTTCTTCTTCTAATTCTCTCCAATTTGTACCTAACAATAGGTAAACTTCCTCACCCAATTGGGTAGTTGAATGATTAGGACCAGGAGGAGAATTTGTTTCAGAACCGTATTTTTTCCATTTCTTTCTAGCAAGAACACTTGAATTTATGTATTGTAAAGCAAATATATTTCTTATTTTTTGAGTTAACTTACTCTTCTCTGTATTACCATTGACGGTAGTCTCCTTATATGTAATATATGAAACAGTTTCATCGGGATTCTCAACTACTTCATGCACAGTTCTTGGGATTATCATCTTGTGTGCTTTACGGTTTTGGTTCCAACTCCTTGAGATGTATAAACTTTGGTAAAAATTTTCAAACGCTAACCTTGGACAATAAGATTGATAGCTCCTAGTTAGAGCTAAAGATATTAAAAGTAACTGAAAATAGCACAAAGGTCTAGAATACTGTGAATACTGTCTATACACCTATCCATACGACTTTAACCTAAATGATGTTAACAACAGGCACGCGCAACCAGTTGGTGAAGTTTCTGTTAATTATAGAAATTAAAATTTCAATCCTTTATTGAAAACGCAGTTCATGGATAAGAAAATGAACAAGATGAAAGAAATTGTATAATGAACAATGAAGAGATAAAGAAAGGTTTATTAAAGAAAACCATTTGATAATTGTAGTTGTGTTATAAAGAATTTAGATTCTGATTACTAGATCATCGAATTCATAGTGGTTTGTCTAGTTATACATGGGTTGTCATTGAGAAAGTTCACTGAACTCTAGTTAATTAACAATATTGATTGCCTTATTAGTAGATAAATTATCTTAATGATCTAGTTTAGTAGCAGATGACCATTTTCCATTGTTAATTGAATTTTATATTTACCATAGGTATTGGATATATTACCTGTTGTTATTCTTTTGATTAATATAGTAAATATGGCTAAATTATCCTACAAACAAGTGGAGAAGTTTATGAATGCAAAAATTCCTGATGAGATAGAAGATTCAATATTGGAGACCTTCGCCAAATATTCGATCGAGGAGGATATGACTGTTGCAAATCTAAAGGACTATTTCAATAATCTAGAGTTACCTGAAATATTGTGGAGTAAAATTCCTTCAGATGAGTTTTGCATCGAAGGTACTTCTATTATTGATTTCGATTTGCTGATGAAAAAAACTTATCACATTCTAATATTTATGGACAATGAAGATATTATAGATGAATTATGGGGTTTATTTGTTAAACAAAGTGGAAGAGGTGCTCAATTTACCAATGTGAAACTTAAAAATCATGTCTTTGGTGTTAAGGACATAATGAAAGTTTGTAATACTGTGGCCATGAAACAAAATGACCGAATTATTGAGATGGTGAGTGTTGCAACATCAGGAAGAAGATTGTACATCACATATATCGATTTTGCATATATAATGGGTAAACTTGGCCTTCTAAGATTTTAAGCTCATGAAAGCATATTATAGAAGAGATATTTATTGAAGAATTAACCCATAATGTTTTGGTAGTTAAATAAAGTTATTTTTTTATTATGTATTTATTATATAGTAATGTTTATCATATTGCTACATATATTAGTTTTATCGTTTAGATAATGTGCTTAGCTCTGAAGAAATCTCTTAAGTAATATACTTGAAGACTACCAAGTCCCATCAAGGCAATTATAATTAAAAAGGAAAAGTTGACAACTCTTGCATTGGTTGATTCATTTGTATCTCTCAACCTTGCTTCCCTGTTCTTCATGTACGAAAATTCATCAACAATATCATCAGCTAATTCTTCTATCTTTCTTAAGTCTAATTCAATTGGTTTCAGTTTCTCACTTGAACTAACCTTGTTCCAATCACGAGCTTCAGAACCACTTTCCACATCAACCTCAATGGATCTGCTCAACGATCTACCAGAAACCTTTGCCTTATTGGTTAGACACACATCAAATGTGGTACTCATTGATGCTGTAAAAACGACACGAGCATCTCCAACTAAGTCTTTCACTCTACGATATTCATTACCATTTGTATCACGTACTGTTAGTGTGACTTCTTGGTTATCTCCAGAAGAACCATCTGATGTAACTTCGATGACTACCAATTGACCTTCAGAGACAAAATCACGAATACAGAAAGGTTCTGGATTCAATTCAGCAGGTAAGTCAAATAGTAAGGCTTGAGAAACCTTTGCTAGTACTAGAAACAAAGCAAAACACAAGTTGAAAATTGAATTCTTCATATCCTCAATAATCGCTATAACGTTTGATGATGTAACAATGGGTTACTACCAATACCAAATGCTTAAAACCAACTCTAAAGTATGCCACCGATTTAATCAATCTACATATCTCGATATAATGATTATATCTTTTATCTCATTTATTGATTTTGTAACTATTTGAGATCAACTGCTATTTTCATTTTTCATTATGGCGTTAGTTTGGAAAAGATATAAAACAACAATGAGTTCGATGAACAATGAATTTGAATAACAATACATTAGGAAGAAGGATATAAACTTAACGCAGAGCTGATATACTATTATATTTTATGAAATTATATGCTGAATGTATATTTAAGTTATTTACAGGTACTTCAAAGAGTCAGGCTTGTCATGGAGGGTAGGGGAATGACTTGAAGAAAATGTTTATTTGATTTCCCATGTCGGATCAGTTATTTTATCATCGATTAAAGGCCCAATGACTGTACTCTTAGTATTTGAATTCACTAGATATTTTTCTGCTGCGGCATACACATCAGACAATTTCACATCTAATAGTGCTTCTCTTCTCTTTTGTCTCATAGCATCAGTGACACCGCTGTTAAAAAGAGATACACCTTCATTTTTACGTGGCATAGGAGCATCAACTTGTTGGAATATTGTCAGTTTAGCTTCATTGATGTCATTGATTGTCCATTTCGAATCTTGTAAAATATATTGTGGACAGTTGTCAAATGTTTCTAATGATTGTAAAGGATTTGGGTCCCTATAAGAATAGTAACTAAATACACCATCTAGTGCATTGTATGTTGAACCTCCTCCGTAAGCGCCACCTTTTTCTCTAACTTCCTTATGAAGATGTTTATATGTAAGCATGTTTGCCAATACTTGTAACGACGCACCGTCCTTGTTGTTATAAGAAACCCCAGGGAGTGCTTTAGAAGTGTAATGTACTTGGAACGGAAATTTAATCAAAGTGTTAGACATCGGAGAGGTAGACTTCAATAAAGGAAAGTTTTTACCTTCAATACCATTAACAGATTTCTCGCCAAAAGTTGGAAAATTTCCTGCAAAAGATTTTAATAACTTCTTTACTGAATCAATTTGCTCATTGGTATCTGTGGTGATTAAAAACTCTAATTTATTAGATGTGATAACCAATTTTTGAATTTCAATTAATTTGTCAATAACTTCCGTTTGCAATAAGGCATCATCGTCAATCAAAGAATTTAATTTATTCATGAAATTAACTTGTTCTATACCACCGAAACATTCCTCTATGGAGTTTTTGGCTCTTATCTGTGCTGAAGAATATAGCTTAGCGTATGAATGTCCAGATTCAGCAATGCTAGATGTATTCGAAGAGACAGTTGATTTTATTAGCACCTTTAACTTATTACTGTGCTTTTTAAAGTCAGTATTTAGTAAAACTTTAGACCATAAATCTGTGATATGTTCCACTTTTGAATTTAAACTCCATCCATTAAATTTAAAGAAAAGCTCTGGACTCATATCAACTGGATTAGATACTACATCGATGCTTGCGCTAATTCCTCCTGTAAATAATTTAATCTCATTTTCAATTTCAGAATAATCTTCTGTGGATGTACCTAGATGGGTTAACGAATCAGCAAATAAAGAAAGGTAGGGATATAAATCTTTTGAAATAACATTCTTTAAATTTATTTTACCTCTGACATATGTAAGACCATTAGTATCAGTCAATCTAGTGTACATGGTAGAATCCTTAGCCAAGGCAAAGTCATCACCGTTTCTGGAAATATCATCAACAGATAAACTAGGTAGACAGGAGAGATCTTGTTTCTCGTTTTGCTTTTCTTGCAATAACAAACCTCTTTCAAAAATTACTTTCTTATCTTGCTCATTTAAATTTGCTGTTTTTCTAAGAAGTCTTTCAGACTCTTCCTTTTCTAACATGTCAGTGAAATTTGGTACTCCCTTCATAGTAAATTCAAACGAAGGAGTATCTATTAAGTATTTTTTTAATAGATTTTTGAATAATGCATCACCTTGAGAACTCCATTCTTCTTTGAACCTATTTAATATATTATCAATTGATAAATTAGCAAATGGATCTCTGCTATTCATCCATCCTGGAAGAATTGAATATAGTATCTGTAAACCAAAGTCAACTTTCTGGTCTTTTTTTGATAATTCAATTTGTTGTATGATAGCGTCAACTTTTTTGTCATCAAATGGAGTATCAATTATCATTTTAAAAGTATCTTTCACAGCATTTTTAAAACGATCAATGTTTTCTAGACCTTGAACACCTACAGTGAAGAAATTCTTTGCAGTCGTTGTTTCCATTCCAGTGTTTACTGAAAAATCAGTTCCAATACCAGATTCAATTAAATTCTTATAAAATGGAGATGAATGACCATCAAGTAAGAGGTTGCCCAAAACGCCAAGTAAGAAAACTTCATAAGTATCATGAGGATCTCCACAAACCCACGTCAATGACGATGTAAGTTGTTTTTCTGGAGGTAACATTGGGTCCATTTGACCTACTTCCGGAACTGAAATGTTTTCTTTTATATCAATCGGTAGTAATGCTGGGGTTTTATTACTCCTCTTACCATAACCTTTCAATTCACTGTTTAAATATTTTAAACTATCGATGAGTGGGAAATTACCATATGTAAATGTTTTTGAGTTTGAAGGATGGTAATTCTTCTCATGGAACTCCACTAAGTCTTCGTATCTCAAGTTCGTGATTTTTGTAGGGTCACCACCAGAATTATTTAAAGAAGGGTATAAACTTTCTTGAAATTTTGTCCAGAAATAATAGTTCGCATTTGATATCTGACCTTTCATTTCATTGTAAACAACACCTTTGAATTGCAAATCACTTTTTGGATCAGTCAAATCTTTATTCTCTAGTCTCCAACCTTCTTGGAAAAAATCTTCAGCTTTTAATAACGGTCTTAATGTAGCGTCAATATAGACATCTCTTAAATTTTTAAAATCATTTTGATTAGTGGTAGCAAATGGAAAGAAGGTATAATCATGTGCAGTCATAGCATTCATAAAATTCGATAATGATCTATTGAGCATTTTAAAAAAAGGATCTCTAACAGGATATTTCACGGAACCGCATAATGTCGTATGTTCTAAAATATGTGGTACACCAGTTGAGTCTGGGGGGTTAGTTTTAAACCCAATGCTGAAAACATTATTCTTATCGTCTCTATCTACATGTAAATGTTCAGCACCTGTAACTTCATGTTTTAAATCAACTGCTATCAACTTCAACTCTGGAACAGGTAACACTCTTCTAATTTCATATCCATGCAAAATACCACCTATGGGGTATTTCCTTAGTATCTGTGATTGTGCGTATGTTGATCCAAACCTTCTGAATGACAACATTTTTGACCTTATAATTATATTTTTAGTAATGTATTCGAATGTTTGGTATTCAGATATTTGCTGTTTACAGTACTCACAACTATACTAAAC